>NC_092008.1:5292086-5454586 GCF_044704955.1 Pristiophorus japonicus
CTTCTCTCAGACGGTTGTAAATCTGTGGAATTCTCTGCACCAGAGATCTGCGGAGGCTGGGTCTTTGAATATATTTAAGGCGGAGATAGACAGATTTTTGAGCGATAAAGGAATAAAGGGCTATGGGGAGTGGGCAGGGAGGTAGAACTGAGTCCATGATCGGATCAGCCATGATCTTATTGAATGGTGGAGCAGGCTCGAGGGGTCAAATGGCCGACTCCTGCTCCTATTTCTTGTATCCTTGTGAAATAGCGTGAGAGTCAGAGAGATAGAGAGAGAGAGAGCCTGAGGGGAAACCAGTGCAGCAGGTGGTGAAGAAGGCAAATGGTA
Organism: Pristiophorus japonicus; assembly: GCF_044704955.1. Classification (NCBI taxonomy): domain Eukaryota; kingdom Metazoa; phylum Chordata; class Chondrichthyes; family Pristiophoridae; genus Pristiophorus; species Pristiophorus japonicus. Next base: position 5,292,417 of record NC_092008.1, read on the forward strand.
TGTTGGCCTTCATAGCGAGAGGATTCAAGTAGAGGAGCAGGGAGGTCTTACTGCAGTTGTACAGGGCCTTGGTGAGGCCACACCTTGAATACAGTTTTGGTCTCCTAATCTGAGGAAGGACATTCTTGCTACTGAGGGAGTACAGCAAAGGTTCACCAGACCGATTCCCGGGATGGCAGGACTGACATATGAAGAAAGACTGGATCGACTCGGCCTGCATTTCAATGGAATTTAGAAGAATGAGAGGAGATCTCATAGAAACATATAAAATTCTGATGGGATTGGACAGGTTAGATGCAGGAAGAATGTTCCCGATGTTGGGGAAGTCCAGAACCAGGGGTCACAGTCTAAGGATAAGGGGTAAGCCATTTAGGACCGAGATGAGGAGAAACTTCTTCACTCAGAGAATTCTCTACCACAGAAAGTTGTTGGGGCTAGTTCATTGGATATATTCAAAGGGGAGTTAGATATGGCCCTTACGGCTAAAGGGATCAAGGGGTACGGAGAGAAAGCAGGAATGGGGTACTGAAGTTGCATGATCAGCCATGATCATATTGAATGGTGGTGCAGGCTCGAAGGGCCGAATGGCCTGCTCCTGCACCTATTTTCTATGTTTCTAAACAGTGTGAGAACGAGAGAAAGCGGGGAGAGAGAGCGAGAGAGAGAGAGAGACTGAGGGGAAACAGTATGAGAGTCATAGAACCATAGAAGTTTACAACACGGAAGGAGGCCATTTCGGCCCAGCGTGTCCGCGCCGGCCAACAAGAGGCTATCCAGCCTAATCCCACTTTTCAGCTCCAGGTCCGTAACCCTGCAGGTTACGGCACTTCAGGTGCACATCCAAGTACTTTTTAAATGTGGTGAGGGTTTCTGCCTCTACCGACCTTTCAGGCAGTGAGTTCCAGACTCCCACAACCCTCTGGGTGAAGAAATTTCCCCTCAAATCCCCTCTAAACATTCCACCGATTACTTTAAATTTATGCCCCCTAGTTGTTGACTCCTCTGCTAAGGGAAATAGGTCCTTCCTATCCACTATATCTAGGCCCCTCATAATTTTATACACCTTAATGAGGTCTCCCCTCATCCTCCTGTGTTCCAAGGAAAACAAATCCAGCCTATCCAATCCGTCCTCATAGTTAAGATTCTCCACTCCCGGCAACACCTTCGTGAATCTCCTCTGTACCCTCTCCAGTGCAATCACGTCCTTTCTGTGATGCGGTGACCAGAACTGCATGCAGTACTCCAGCTGTGACCTAACCAGTATTATATAAAGTTCAAGCATAACCGCCCTGCTCTTGTATTCTATGCCTCGGCTAATAAAGACCAGCATTCCGTATGCCTTCTTAACCACCTTATCCACCTGGCCTGCTACTTTCAGGGATCTGTGGACCTGCACTCCAAGGTCCCTTTGTTCCTCTACACTTCTCAGTGTCCTACCATTTAATGTGTATTCCCTTGCCTTGTTAGCCCTCCCCAAATTCATTACCTCACACTTCTCCAGATTGAATTCCAGTTGTCACTTTTCTGCCCGCCCAGTTGATTGATATCCTCCTGGATTCCACAGCCTTCTCCTTCATTATCAACCACACAGCGATTTTAGTATCATCTGCAAACTTCTTAATCATTTAGTCTAGATCATTGATGTATATCAGAAAAAGCAAGGGACCCAGTACTGAGCCCTGCGGAACCCCACTGGAATCATCCTTCCAGTCACAAAAACGTCCATGAACCATTACCCTTTGCTTCCTGCCCCTGAGCCAATTTTGTATCTAACTGGTTTGGCTGGGTGCTCGTTGCCTTTTCATTATTGTTCATGGGTTTGTATGTAACCTTTAGGGCTGCTGACCGAGGGCCGTGCGGCTCTTTGTCGGCCGGCGCAGACACGATGGGCCAAAATGGCCTCCTTCTGCGCTGTAAATTTCTATGTTTCTATGTTTCTAACTTGCCAAAGTCAGTGAGAGCAGAGAGAGAGAGAGAGAGAGAGAGACTGAGGGGAAACAGTGAGAGTGAGAGAGAGAAAGAGACAGAGGGGAAACTGTGAAAGTGAGAGAGAGTGAGCGAAAGAGAGAGAGAGAGAGACATAGGGGAAACTGTAAAAGTGAGAGAGAGAGAACCTGAGGGAAATAGTGTGAGAGTGAGAGAGAGAGAGAGCCTGAGGGAAACAGTGTGAGAGTGAGAGAGAGTGAGAGAGAGAGAGACTGAGGGGAAACAGTGTGAGAGTGAGAGAGAGAGCCTGAGGGAAACAGTGTGAGAGTGAGAGAGAGTGAGAGAGAGAGAGAGAGTGAGGCGAAAGAAACAATGTGAGAGTCAGAGAGAGAGAGGGAGCGAGCCTGAGGGGAAATGGTGTGAGAGTGAGAGAGAACGGAGCAAGAGAGAAAGAGTGAGGGGAAAGAAACAGTGTGAGAGTCAGAGAGAGAGAGAGAGAGGGAGCGAGCCTGAGGGAAACAGTGTGAGAGTGAGAGAGAGGGAGTGAGTGAGAGAGAGAGAGGAGCAAGAGAGAGAGAGAGCCTGAGGGAAACTGTGTGAGAGTGAGAGAGAGGGAGTGAGTGAGAGAGAGAGAGGAGAAAGAGAGAGAGAGCCTGAGGGGAAACTGTGTGAGAGTGTGAGAGAGAGAGAGAGAGGGAGAGAGGGGGAAAAGAAACAGTGTGAGAGTCAGAAAGAGAGAGAGAGGGAGCGAGCCTGAGGAAAACGGTGCAAGAGATCGAGAGAGCGCGGGGAGAGAGAGAGATAGAGAGAGAAGGAGCGAGCCTGAGGGGAAACGATGCGAAAGTCAGCACACAGCTATACAAGGTGCAGGAGGTGAGGGAATGGTGGCCAGCAGACAGGGTAGGAGGAAGGTACAGATAGTACTGGAATCCCACAGGCCAGTGGCAGTCACTAACCGCTTCGATGTTTTTCAGACTTGGAGGTTTGCAGAGGTGCGCGCCAAGGCTCAGTTTTGCGTCCATTACTCTCTTCAACTTTGATAAACTTGGGTGTAGGAGCAGCATTATAAAGTTTGCAGATATGAAACTTGGCAAAGTAGTAGACACTGATCAGAATAGTTATTGGCTTCAGGATGACATGGACAAGATAGTGGAAAAGGCAGGTGCACGGCAGGTGGAGATCAATGCAGAGAAGTGTGAAGTCCTGCACTTTGGGAGGATGAGTATAGAAAGACAGTATACTGCAATTGGCAGGCTTTTAAAAGTGTAGATGAGCAGAGAGACCTTGGTGTCCATATAAATGTAGTATCTCCAAATTTGCGGATGACACTAAGCTGGGTGGCAGTGTGAGCTGCGAGGATGATGCTATGAGCCTGCAGAGTGACTTGGATAGGTTAGGTGAGTGGGCAAATGCATGGCAGATGAAGAATAACGTGGATAAATGTGAGGTTATCCACTTTGGTGGTAAAAACAGAGAGACAGACTATTATCTGAATGGTGACAGATTAGGAAAAGGGGAGGTGCAACGAGACCTGGGTGTCATGGTACATGTCATTGAAAGTTGGCATGCAGGTACAGCAGGCGGTTAAGAAAGCAAATGGCATGTTGGCTTTCATAGCGAGGGGATTTGAGTACAGGGGCAGGGAGGTGTTACTACAGTTGTACAGGGCCTTGGTGAGGCCACACCTGGAGTATTGTGTACAGTTTTGGTCTCCTAACTTGAGGAAGGACATTCTTGCTATTGAGGGAGTGCAGCGAAGGTTCACCAGACTGATTCCCGGGATGGCAGGACTGACATATCAAGAAAGACTGCGTCAACTGGGCTTGTATTCACTGGAGTTCAGAAGAATGAGAGGGGATCTCATAGAAACGTGTAAAATTCTGACGGGTTTAGACAGGTTAGATGCAGGAAGAATGTTCCCAATGTTGGGGAAGTCCAGAACCAGGGGTCATAGTCTAAGCATAAGAGGTAAGCCATTTAGGACCGAGATGAGGAGAAACTTGTTCACCCAGAGAGTGGTGAACCTGTGGAATTCTCTACCACAGAAAGTTGTTGAGGCCAATTCACTAAATATATTCAAAAAGGAGTTAGATGTAGTCCTTACTACTCGGGGGATCAAGGGGTATGGCGAGAAAACAGGAATGGGGTACTGAAGTTGCATGTTCAGCCATGAACTCATTGAATGGCGGTGCAGGCTCGAAGGGCCGAATGGCCTACTCCTGCACCTATTTTCTATGTTTCTATGTTAAACAAATCCTTAAAGGAGGCAAGGCAAGTTGATAAGGTGGTTATAAATGCCTCTGGGATACTTGGGTTTAAAAATAGAATATAAAAGCAAAGAGATCGTGGTAGAACTTTATAAATCACTGGTTCGGTGTCAGCGGAAGAATTGTGGACAATTCTGAGCAGCACACTTTAGGAAAGTTGAAAAGGCCTTAAAAAGGGTACAGAGGAGGTTTACCAGGAATGAGGGACTTCAGCTATGATGAGACTTTGGAAAAGTTAGGACTGTTCTCCTTGGAACAGAGAAAGTTAAGAGGAGAGCAGATAGAGGTTTACAAGATGATGAAAGGTTTAGATAGAGTAACTAACAGAAAACAGAGAGTCGGGATAAATGGTTCATTCTCGGGTTGGCAATCAGTAATTAGTGGGGTGCCGCAGGGATCAGTGCTGGGACCCCAACTATTTACAATCTGTATTAATGACGTGGATGAAGGGACCGAGTGTAACGTAGCCAAGTTTGCTGACAATATAAAGATGGGAGGAAAAGCAATGTGTGAGGAGGGCACAAAAAATTTGCATAAGGCCATAGACAGGCTGGGTGAGTGGGCATACATTTGGCAGATGGAGTATAATGTTGGAAAGTGTGAGGTTATGCACTTTGGCAGAAAAAAATCGAAGAACAAGTTATTATATAAATGGAGAAAAATTGCAAAATGCTACAGTACAGCAGGACCTGGGGGTACTTGTGCATGAAACACAAAAGGTTAGTATGCAGATACAGCAAGTGATCAGGAAGGCCAATGGTATCTTGGCCTTTATTGCAAAGGGGATGGGGTATAAAAGCAGGAAAGTCTTGCTACAGTTGTACAGGGTATTGGTGAGGCCACACCTGGAATACTGCGTGCAGATTTGGTTTTCGTATTTAAGGAAGGATATACTTGCTTTGGAGGCAGTTTAGAGAAGGTTCACTCGGTTGATTCCGGGGATGAGGGGGTTGACTCATGAGGAAAGGTTGAGCAGGTTGGGCTTCTACACATTGAAATTCAGAAGAATGAGAGGTGATCTTATCAAAAGGTATAAGATTATGAGGGGGCTTGACAAGGTGGATGCAGAGAGGATGTTTCCACTGATGGGGGAGACTAGAACTAGGGGGCATGGTCTTAGAATAAGGGGCCGCCCATTTAAAACTGAGATGAGGAGCAATTTCTTCAATCTGTGGAATTCGCTGCCTCAGAGAGCTGTGGAAGCTGGGACATTGAATAAATTTAAGACAGAGATAAGACAGTTTCTTAACCGATAAGGGGATAAGGGGAGCGGGCAGGGAAGTGGAGCTGAGTCCATGATCGGATCAGCCATGATCGTATTAAATGGCGGAGCAGACTCGAGGGGCTGTAAGGCCTACTCCTGCTCCTATTTCTTATGTTCTTATGTAGTAGATAGATAAAAACGATTCCCTCTGGTGAATGGGTCAATAACTAGAGGTCACAGATTTAAAATCATTGGCAAAAGATCTGGAGGGAAGATGAGAAAAAAAAAAATTCTCTGAGTTGTCGGGATCTGAAATGCTCCCGCTGAAAAGGTAATGGAAGCTGATCGCATCAATCATTTTACAAAGGGAGATGGACAGGAACGCGAGGATGAGGAACTTACGTGTGGGCAAAAAGCGGGGATGTCGGACAAAGCATGATTAAAAAAACAGGACCTCAAAGGTAGTAATCTCTGGATTACTCCCAATGCCAAGTGCTAGTGAATATAGAAAGAGCATGATAGTACAGGTAAATACGTGGCTGGAGAGATGGTGCAGGAGGGTTTCAGATTCTCGGGGCATAGAAACATAGAAAATAGGTGCAGGTGTAGGCCATTCGGCCCTTCGAGCCTGCACCACCATTCAATATGATCATGGCTGATCATGCAACTTCAGTACCCCATTCCTGCTTTCTCTTCATACCCCTTAATCCCTTTAGCCGTAAAGGCCACATCTAACTCCCTTTTGAATATATCCAACGAACTGGTCTCAACAACTTTCAGTAGTAGAGAATTCCACAGGTTCACAATTCTCTGGGTGAAGAAGTTTCTCCTCATCTCGGTCCTAAATGCCTTACCTCTTATCCTTAGACTGTGACCCCTGGTTCTGGATTTCCCCAACATCGGAATCATTTTTCCTGCATATAACCTGTCCAGTCCCGTCAGAATTTTAAATGTTTCTATGAGATCCCCTCTCATTCTTCTAAATTACATAGAAACATAGACATATAAAATAGTTGCAGGAGTAGGCCATTCTGCCCTTCGAGCCTGCAACACCATTCAATAAGATCATGACTGATCATTCCCTCAGTACCCCTTTCCTACTTTTTCTCCATACCCCTTGATCCCTTCAGCCGTAAGGGCCATATCTAACTCCCTCTTGAACATATCCAATGAACTGGCATCAACAACTCTCTGCAGTAGGGAATTCCACAGGTTAACAACTCTCTGAGTGAAGAAGTTTCTCCTCATCTCAGTCCTAAATGGCTTACCCCTTATCCTTAGACTGTGTCCACTGGTTCTGGACTTCCCCATCATCGGGAACATTCTTCCCGCATCTAACCTGTCCAGTCTCATCAGAATCTTGTAAGTTTCTCTGAGATCCCCTCTCATCCTTCTAAACTCCAGTGTATAAAGGCCCAGTTGATCCAGTCTCTCCTCATATGTCAGTCCCGCCATCCCGGGAATCAGTCTGGTGAACCTTCGCTGCACTCCCTCAATAGTAAGAACGTCCTTCCTTAGATTAGGAGACCAAAACTGAACACAATATTCCAGGTAAGGCCCTGTACAACTGCAGTAAGACCTCCCTGCTCCTATACTCAAATCCCCTAGCTATGAAGGCCAATATATACCATTTGCCTTCTTCATCGCCTGCTGTACCTGCATGCCAACTTTCAATGACTGATGAACCATGACCCCCAGGTCTCGTTGCACCTCCCCCTTTCCTAATCTGCCGCCATTCAGATATTCTGCCTTCGTGGTTTTGCCCCCAAAGTGGATAACCTCACATTTATCCACATTATCCTGCATCTACCATGCATTTGCCCACTCACCTAACCTGTCCACGTCACCCTGCAGCCTTTTAGCCTCCTCCTCACAGCTCACACCGCCACCCAGTTTAGTGTCATCTGCAAACTTGGAGATATTACACTCAATTCCATCATCTAAATCATTAATCTATATTGTAAATAGCTGGGGTCCCAGCACTGAGCCTTGAGACACCCCACTAGTCACTGCCTGCCATTCTGAAAAGGACCCGTTTATCCCGACTCTCTGCTTCCTGTCTGCCAACCAGTTCTCTATCCATGTCAGTACATTACCCCCAATACCATGTGCTTTGATTTTGCACACCAATCTCTTGTGTGGGACCTTGTCAAAAGCCTTTTGAAAGTCCAAATACACCACATCCACTGGTTCTCCCTTGTCCACTCTACTAGTTACATCCTCAAAAAATTCCCGAAGATTTGTCAAGCATGATTTCCCTTTCATAAATCCATGCTGACTTGGACCGATCCTGTCACTGCTTTCCAAATGTGCTGCTATTTCATCTTTAATAATTGATTCCAACATTTTCCCCACTAATGATGTCAGGCTAACCGGTCTATATTTACCCGTTTTCTCTCCCTCCTTTTTTAAAAAGTGATGTTACATTAGCTACCCTCCAGTCCATAGGAACTGATCCAGAGTTGATAGATTGTTGCAAAATGATCACCAATGCATTCACTATTTTTAGGGCCACTTCCTTAAGTACTCTGGGATGTAGACTATCAGGCCCCGGGGATTTATCGGCCTTCAATCCCATCAATTTCCCTAACACAATTTCCAGCTTTATAAGGATATCCTTCAGTTCCTCCTTCTCACTAGACCCTCGGTCCCCTAGTATTTCCGGAAGGTTATTTGTGTCTTCCTTCATGAAAACAGAACCAAAGTATTTGTTTAACTGGTCCGCCATTTCTTTGTTCCCCATTATAAATTCACCTGAATCCGACTGCAAGGGACCTATGTTTGTTTTCACTAATCTTCTTCTCTTCACATATCTATAGAAGCTTTTGCAGTCAGTTTTTATGTTCCCAGTAAGCTTCCTCTAATACTCTATTTTCCCCCTCCTAATTAAACCTTTGTCCTCCTCTGTTGTATTACAAAATGCTCCCAGTCCTCAGGTTTGCTGCTTTTTCTGGCCAATTTATATGCCTCTTCCTTGGATTTAACACTATCCTTAATTTCCCTTGTTAGCCACGGTTGAGCCACCTTCCCCGTTTTGTTTTTACTCCAGACAGGGATGTACAATTGTTGAAGTTCATCCATGTGATCTTTAAATGTTTGCCATTGCCTATCCACCGTCAACCCTTTAAGTATCACTCGCCAGTCTAGTCTAGCCAATTCCAGTGAATATAGGCCGAGTCGATCCGGTCTTTCTTCATTGGGACCTTTTCTGGGGGAAGGGGCAGGGGTACAAGATGGACTAATTTCATCGTTGAGAGATTCACTAGTGCTGTTGGGGAGAGTTTAAACTAATTTGGCAGTGGGAAGGAAATCATAAAATAGCAGCATAAGTGAGATACATAGACATGTTTCTTTGGTTAAAAATGCTATTTCAGGTTTTATATCCTTAATTAACTGTGTGACCATCTGATCGTGTCTGTTGGACTAAGTAACCTATTTGAGTGCCTTGACGTTTAATAGTGGGATTGCGGATCAATGGGTAAATATTGTCAGAGAAAAAAAAGACTTGCATTTATCTAGCGCCTTTCATGACCTCAGGATGTCCCAAAGCGATTTACAGCCAATGAAGTACTTTGGAAGTGTTGTCGCTGTTGTAGTGCAGGAAACGCAGCAGCCAATTCACACACAGCAAGCTCCTATAAACAACAATGTGATAATGACCAGATGATCTGTTTTAGTGATGTTTATTGAGGGATATCTTTTGGACAGGACACAGAGTATAAATCCCCTGCTCATCTTCCAATTGTGCCATGGGATCTTTTGCGGAACTTGAAAGGACAGACGGGGGCCTTGGTTTAACGTCTCATCCGAAAGACGGCGCCTCCGACAGTGCGACACTCCCTCAGCACTGCACTGAAGTGCCAGTCTAGATTTTTGTGCTCAAGTCTCTGGACTGGGACTTGAACCCACTATCTTCTGACTCAGTCAAGAGATCTACGAACTGGGACACTTCTGACACATATTAATAACCTGGACTTGGGTATACGGGGCAGAATTTTTAAAGTTTGCACATGATATCATCTCCCCTCCGGGTTACCTTAAATCTGTGTCCTCTGATTATCGGCCCTTCTGCCAGTGGAAACTGTTTCTCCTTGTTTATCCTATCAAAAGCCTTTATGATTTGGAACAACTCTATCAAATCTGCTCGAAGGAGAACACTCCCTTTCTCTAATCTCCAAATAACCGAAGTCCTTGGAACGGACAGGATGTATAAAAATAAGAGTGGGGTCAAAGCAGGGAAAAATGGTAAAAAGACAAAATTAAAAACTCTATCTGAATGCACGCAGCATTCGTAACAAGATAGATGAGTTGACGGCACAAATAGATATGAATGGGTATGATCTGATAGCCAGAGAGTTGGTTGCAAGGTAATCAAGGCTGGGACTAAATATTCAGGGATATTTGACAATTCGGAAGGATAGACAGAAAGGAACAGGAGGTGGGGGAGCTCTGTTAATAAAGAATGAGATCAGGGCAGTAGTGATAAATGATATTGGCTCAGAAGACCAAGATGTAGAATCAGTTTGGGTGGAGATAAGAAATTATAAGGGGAAGAAGTTACTGGTGGGCGTAGTCTGTAGGACCCCTAACAGTAGCTACACTAAATCAAGAAATAATGGAGACTTGGAAAAAAGGTACTGCAATAATCATGGGCAATTTTAATCTTCATATTGATTGGACAAATCAAATTGGCCAAAGGTAGCTTTGAGGAAGAGTTCATAGAATGTATCTGGGATGGTTTCCTTGAACAGTACATTGTGGAACCAACTAGGGAGCAGGCTATCTTACAACTGGTACTGTGTAATGAGACAGAATTAATAAATGATCTCATAATAAAGGATCCTCTAGGAAAGCGTGATCATGGCATGGTTGAATTTCAAATTCAGTTGGAGGGTGAGAAAGTTGGGTCTCAAACTAGTGTCCTGATCTTAAATAAAGGCGATTACAAAGGTATGAAGGCAGAGTTGGCTAAAGTGGACTGGGAAAATAGATTAACGTGTAAGACGTTTCATGAGCAGTGGCAGACATTTAACGAGATATTTTATAACTCTCAACAAAAATATATTCCAGTGAGAAGGAAAGACTTTAAGGGAAGGGAGAACCATCTGTGGCTTAATAAGGAAGTAAAGGATGGTATCAAATTGAAAACAATAGCATACAATGTAGCCAAGATGAATGGGAGGCCAGAGGATTGGGAAATTTTTAAAAAGCAGCAAAAGGACGACTAAAAAAAAATGGATTATGAGAATAAACTAGCAAGACAAATAAAAACAGATAGTAAGAGCTTCTACAGGTATATAAAAAGGAAGAGGGCAGCTAAAGTAAACGTTGACCCCTAGAGGATGAGACTGGAGAATTAATAATGGGGAACAAGAAATGGCAGAGACTTTGAACAAATATTTTGTATCGGTGTTGAAGGTAGAAGACACTAAAAACATCCCAATAATAAATAATTAAAGGGCTATAGGGAGGGGGAACTTAATACAATCACTATCATTAAAGAAAAAGTACTCGGTAAAATAATAGAGCTAAAGATGGACAATTCACCTGGACCTGATGGCCTGCATCCTAGGGTCTTAAAAGAGGTGGCTGCAGAGATAGTGGATGCATTGGTTGCAATCTACCAAAATTCACTGGAGTCTGGAGAGGTCCCAACGGATTGGAAAACCGCAAATGTAACGGCCCTATTTAAGAAAGGAGGGAGACAGAAAGCAGGAAACTATAGACCAGTTAGCCTAACATGCCATTGGGAAAATGCTACAGTCCATTATTAAAGAAGCAGTAGCAAGACATTTGGAAAATCGTAATGCAGTCAAGTAGAGTCAGCATGGTTTCATGAAAGGGAAATCATGTTTGACAAATTTGCTGGAATTCTTTGAGGATGTAACGAGCAGAGTGGATAAGGGGGAACCAGTGGATGTTGTGTATTTGGATTTACAGAAGGCATTCGATAAGATGCCACATAAAAGGTTACTGCACAAGTTAAGAGCTCACAGGGTTGGGGGTAATGTATTAGCATGGATAGAGGATTGGCAAACGGTAACTAGTGGGTGCTGGGACCTCAACTGTTTACAATCTAATGACTTGGATGAAGGGACCGAGTGTAATGTAGCAGGCTCGAGGTGCCAAATGGCTGACTCCTGCTCCTATACCTTATGTTCTTATGTGAGCTGCCCTACTCCTTTTGCTGCTCCCGACTGCCCCAACTGCAGCTCCCTCAGGTTCCCCCACCTACTGCTGCTCCTCCGCTTCCTCCAACCAGAATGGAGTGGCCAAGAGCACTCCCATTTTCTTCACTGCAGCACTTGGCTGTGAGTCCTGAAGGCTTTGAAGACCCCGCAGTAAAAATGCAGCAATGTCCAGGGCAGGAAATGTCTCCAGCAATTAGGAACAAGAGAATGCCTGTCCTGCCATTCAATGAGGTCATGGCTGATCTGTGTCCTGCTTTTGCCCCACAATCCTGAATAGATTTGATTGATACAAATCTATCAAGCTCAGATTTTAAATTAACAATTGATCCAGCATCAACTGACGATTGCAGGAGAGAGTTCCAAACTTCTACCATCCTTTGTGTGTAGAACCATAAGAAATAGGAGCAGGAGTAGGCCATATGGCTCCTCGAGCCTGCTCCGCCATTTAATACGATCATGGCTGATCCAATCATGGACTCAGCTCCACTTCTCTGCCCGCTCCCCATAACCCCTTATCGGTTAAGAAACTGTCTATCTCTGTCTTAAATTTATTCAATGACCCAGCTTCCACAGCTCGCTGAGGCAGTGAATTCCACAGATTTGCAACCCTCTGAGAGAAGAAATTCCTCCTCATCTCAGTTTTAAATGGGCGGCCCCTTATTCTAAGATTATGCCCCCTAGTTCTAGTCTCCCCCATCAGTGGAAACATCCTCTCTGCATCCACCTTGTCAAGCCCCCTCATAATCTTATACGTTTCGATAAGATCACCTCTCATTCTTCTGAATTCCAATGAGTAGAGGCCCAACCTACTCAACCTTTCCTCATAAGTCAACCCCATCATCTCCGGAATCAACCGAGTGAAACTTCTCTGAACTGCCTCCAAAGCAAGTATGTCCTTTCGTAAATATGGAAACTAAAACTGCACGCAGTACTCCAGGTGTGGCCTCACCAATACCCTGTATAACTGTAGCAAGACTTCCCTGCTTTTATACTCTATCCCCTTTGCAATAAAGGTCAAGATTCCATTGGCCTTCCTGATCACTGGCTGTACCTTCATACTAACCTTTTGTGTTTCATGCACCAGGACCCCCAGTGTTTCTGGACTTAACTTCTGAACAGTCTGGCTCTAATTTGTAGACTGTGTCTCCTAGTCTTAGACTCCCCAACCAGCAGAAATCATTTCCTCTATCTACCCTATCTGTTCCACTTAATATCTTGATATTATGAGGATAGATTGAGCCTCTATTCATTGGAATTCAGACCCCTAATCATGTTGTGTTAAATTACTGCAATTTAGACAGTGTGTTCCTCTGAAACATTCACTAAGTTTCTATGCTGCTTCTTAATTCAGTCCAACAAAAGCTGACTGATGTAGTGATTGTTTGAATCATAGTTCCCTTGAACACTTCTCCGTATGGACTGCATCTGTCATACAGGGCATAATTTCAAAGTTTGCAGGTGACGCGAAACTCAGAAATGCAGTAAACAGTGAGGATGAGAGTAACAGACTTTAGGAGCACTTAGGCAGACTGGCGATATGGACAGACACAGAGCAGATGAAATTTAACACACAGAAGTGTGAAGTGATTCATTTTGGTAGGATGCATGAGGTGAGGCTCTATCAACTAAATGGTACAGTTTTAAAGGGTGTACAAGAATGGAGAGACCTGGGAGTGTAGATACACCACTCTTTGAAGGTGGCAGGACACACTGAGAAGGCTGTTGAGGCTTACGGGGTCCTTGGATTTATTAATAGAGGCACAGAGTACAAGCAAAGGAAGTTATGCTAAGCCTTTATAAAATACTTCGGCCCCAGTTGGTGTATTATATTCAATTCCGGGCATCACACTTTAGGAAGGATGTCAAGGAGAGGAAGAGATTTACTAGAACAGTTTCAGGGATGAGGGACATAAGAACATAAGAAATAGGAACAGGAGTAAGTCATATGGCCCCTCGAGCCTGCTCCGCCATTCAGTAAGATCATGACTGATCTGATCTTGGCTCAGCTCCACTTCCCTGCCCGCTCCCTATAACCCTTTACTCACTTATTGCTCAAAAATCTGTCTATCTCCACCTTAAATATATTCAATGACCCAGCCTCTACAGCTCTCCGAGGAAGAGAATTCCAGAGATTTAGAACCTTCTCAGAGAAGGAATTCCTCTTCATCTCAGTTCTAAATGGGTGACCCTTTATTCTTAAACTATGCCCCCTAGTTGTAGATTCCCCCATGAGGGGAAACATCCTCTCTGTATCTACTTTGTTGAGCCCCCTCAGTATCTCATATGTTTCAATAAAATCACCTCTCATTCTTCTGAATTCCAATGAATAGAGGCTCAACCTATCCTCATAAGTCAACCCCTTCATCTCAGGAATCAACCTAGTGAACCTTCTCTGAACAGCCTCCAATGCAAGTATATCCTTCCTTAAATACGGAACCCAAAACTGCACGCAGTATTCCAGGTGTGGTCTCACCAATACCCTGTGCAGTTGTAGCAGGACTTCTCTGCTTTTATACTCCAACCCCCTTGCAATAAAGGCCAACGTTCCATTTGCCTTCCTAATTACTTGCTGTACCGGCATACTAACTGCGTACTCACAGGGGTCATTACTGTCTCGACAGGGTCAGCTACCTTCAGCTTACTGAGGAGCAGTGCATTGGAAGCTGCACTCTGACAGAGTAGGTCACAGATCTTTGCAACAAAACTCGGAACACGCTGCATGACTTGACCAGGCATTGCCTATGTCAGTGAAAGTAACAACAGCCCTCAATTTCTACATCTTCTGCTCTTTCCAGGCTGCCGCAGGTGATGTGAACACCATCAGTCAATCTGCAGTCCACGCCTGCATCAAGCAGGTGACTGATGTCCATTTTGCTCAAGACAACCAATGTATGACCTTTCCCATGGACACCGCACCGTGAGAGGGCTGTGGGGTTTGGGACCATGCAGGGAGCCATCGGGGCATCTGAACTGGAAATTCCACTCACTTCAGGTTCAATTGCTGAATGATCACCAGCCTGCAGCTATTTGGGCACTTTCCTGGAAGGGATCATGATATCTACAACTATTTTAGTTGAACATTAAAACAAATGACCCCTTATTAAAGGGGCACGAAACCGACAAACAAATTAAACTTTATGATCAAATTTAAATTTGGTTGCCGGGGTTGTGATGATGCACTCCAGTCCCTCTGACGCCCACTTCTTGCGGAAGGCCGCGAGCGTACCGGTGGACACCGCGTGCTCCATTTCCAGGGACACCCTGGCTCGAACGTAACCGCAGAAGAGGCAGACAGTCGGGCTGGACGACCCCCTCAACCGCCCGCCGCCGGGACTGGTTAATGGCCACCTTGGCCAGGCCCAGGAGCAGTCCTACGAGGAGGCCTTCCGACCTGCCCGCTCCCCACCACACAGGATCATGATAGCGACAGACTGCATCAGTCCTCCACGGACCACACCCTCGAATCTTTGACTAACAGCAACACAGGGGCTGGCTGCTTGGGGATCAGGGCTGTCCTCCCAACACCTGATTCATGACAACTCCGGGAACAATCAGAGGTGTGGGATTACTGGGCCGTCATCGAGCAGAACACTGGAGTGCAGATTTAATGCTGACCTGGACAGGTGTGGGAGCTTCCTGCAGTCCAGCCCAGAGAGAGTGTCACAGAATGTGGTCATCTCCTGTGTCCTGCCCAACTTCATGGTGGAACAGGGACAGCAAATGAAACCTGCGCAGGATGAAGACCTTCCATAGGAACAGGAGGCCATTTAACCCCTCGAGCCTGTTCCGCCATTCAATGAGATCATCGCTAACTCCATATGGGCCTTTGCACAATATCCTTTAATGCTTTTGGTTAAGTCTCAGATTTAAAGAGAACTGATTGAGCATCGACTGCCATTTTCAAAAGAGAGTTCCAAACTTCTACCACCCTTTGCGTGTATAAGTGTCTCTTAACTTTACTCTTCAAAGGCCTGACTCTTAACTTTTAGGCTAGTCCCCTCGTCCTAAACTTCCGAACCAGCAGAACTTGTTTCTCTCTGTCTATGCTATCAGATCCCCCTAAATATCTTGAAAACGTCGATTAAATTAACCCTTAACCTTTTAAATTCCTGGGAATCGAACCTTGTGTAATCGCTCCTTGCAATGAAACCCTTGGAGTCTGGGTATCATTCTAGTAAATCTACGATGCACTCCCACCAAGGCCAATATATCCTTCCGAAGGTGTGGGGCCCAGAACTGCTCACAGTGCTCCAGGTGTGGTCTAACCAGAGCTTCGGATAGCTGTAGCATAATTTATATCCCCTTGTATTCGAGTCCGAGATTTAAAGACCAGCATTCCATTCGCCTTTGTGATTTGTTTCTGTATCTGTCCGTGACATTTTAATGATCTCTGTGCACGGACCTCAAACTCTCTCTGGACCTCCACAGTTTCCGATTTTTCACCATTTAGAAAGTATTCTAAACGAAAATTTCAAAGGTGGATGACCTCACATCTTTGTAATTTTGTGCTTCCATCTACATTCAGAAGAATGAGGTGTGATCTTATCGAAACTTATAAGATTATGAGGGGGCTCGACAAGGTGGATGCAGAGAGGATGTTTCCACTGATGGGAGAGACTAGAACTAGAGGGCATGATCTTAGAATAAGGGGCCGCCCATTTAAAACTGAGATGAGGAGGAATTTCTTCTCTCAGAGGGTTGTAAATCTGTGGAATTCGCTGCCTCAGAGAGCTGTGGAAGCTGGGACGTTGAATAAATTTAAGACAGAGATATCGACAGTTTCTTAACCGATAAGGGAATAAGGAGGTGGGCAGGGAAGTGGCGCTGAGTCCATGATCGGATCAGCCATGATCGTAATAAATGGCTGAGCAGGCTCGAGGGGCCGTATGGCCCACTCCTGCTCCTATTTCTTATGTTCTTATGTACACTGCTTACAATGCCGCCGACATTTTTGCCACCTAATGAGGACGATCCCATTGACGATGAGGATGGAGTAGAAGCGGAGGAACAGCCATACTATCCTCAGCCATAGATTTTTGAGAACAATTAATGGAACAGCAGTTCACCTGAAATACTCCTTCCTCCAACCCTCAGATTCCCTCCGCGCTAATAATCCTAAGACCATCTCTACCACTCCTTCAACCCTCCAATAAAGTACTTCCAGCCACAGACTAACACTGACGTACATGACAGCTGACATTGCAGTGTCCTTAGTTACAATACAATCACCCAGCAGACAAAGTCAGAATTGCAAACCGTTAAGATTTTATTGACTTATACAAATACCATGAACCAAAGTTATCACCCACTGCCTTTCTTAAGTGATCTCTTTGCTACTCTAGTGCTCCTACAAACTGCTCCCCGTGTCTTCAGCATGAGGGATGGAAGGCTACTGTGACTCAAGTCAGGGCTCGTGCGATGCTCATGGCCGGCGACCTCGAAGAGCGCGAGTGCGAGAGGACCGGACTGCAGACTGCAGGATCGCTGCTGCCACCGAGGCAGTCGGTGGTGGAGGACGTGACGAGGGAGCAGGCGTGGTGTTGTCCGGGGCGAGGGTCGCGTGTGCCGCTCCCATTGTGCCGTTGCCATGGATCTGTGTCTCAGCGCCGTCACTGACCTGTGGGAGAGCAGACTGAAGCAGGTCTGTGACACGACTGAAGCCCCTGTCGATGCGCCCGCCCAGCCTTTCCAAACCGGAGGAGATGGTGCAGGCCAGAGCCTGAATGGCACCAGTTTGAGCCTCGATCAACGATGCCAGTGCTGGTGCCACAGGCTCTTGGACAGAGGGCCTCACTGCAGCGTCCACAGAGCTGGCCACACGCTCCATTGTAGCCTGCAGAGTGGTGATGCCTTGCGCCACGACACCACACAAAATGGAAGCGGACTCCTCCATGCTCTCAGACAGGGTGAGGCAGCTCCTAGGCAAGCTGTCCAAAGCCTCGAGCAACTGATGGTGTTCATGGAAGATCTTCCTTTTAAAAGCTGGGCCGCTGAAATCGGCGTCTTTGTCCTCTTCGGCATAGCTACGGGCCGAGCTTGTCCTGCGGCCATCCGTCTCATTCACTGTCCTTTCCACTATGGCCAGCTCCTGCTCACTCGTGCTGAACAATTCACCTTGCGTCGATCCTTCGAGCTGGCCATCTCTCCCACCGGAGACGGCGAGTCCCGTGCCGGTGTACTGGTAGGATGGAGCTGGTGACGGTGCGTCTTCTATAAAGTGGTCCTCCTCCATCTCTTGGCCAGTGAGGTCCAAGTAATGGGACAGACCTGGAACAAAGGGAGAGGGACACGCGTCAGTAAGCACTGGGAACGGTCAGGCAATAGAGGCACAAGGCAGCTGCAGGGTGACCACACTGCCTGTGTGACGGCTTCAGAAAAGAGAGCAGATAAGAGAAATAGAAAGACACCGTGTGGTGCTGGGCTTCCAGCCTTGCCATTCTCGATGTTTCTCCTGTTGTTCGGCCCAATGATGTCCAGAGCTTCCTGCTCCATATGGGTGAGGTCAAGAATGGAGACTGGCCGCTCCCCGCTACTTGTCCTCTTCCTTGTCTTGCGTGCCAGCTTCTCCTGCAGAAAGAGTGGCAGTGAGTTAGTGTCAGGTTGCTGGAACGGGATGTGCAGAGGGGTGAGGCAGCTCCTTATAGTACGGACGCAGCAAGCTGTACGCAGGACGGGGTGGCCACGTACAGGGAGACATGTGAACGAGAGAAGACTTGCATTTATATTGCGCCTTTCGCAACCTCAGGATTTCCCACAGCGCTTTGCAGCCAATGAAGTACTTTTGAAGTGTGGGCACTGTTGTAATGTGGGAAACGCGGCAGCCAATTTGTACACAGCAAGCTCCCTCAAAGAGCAATGACCTGATCATCTATATTTATTGCTGATGTTGATTGAGGGATAAATATTGTCCCCAGAATACCGGGGAGAATGCCCCTACAACACGGGCAGAATGCCGCTGCACTTTGCTGCAGAGTGAAAAGCTTTCCAGCAGTTACCAGCGGCTTATGCCTGATGCGAGGGCAAAAACAGGAAGGCAGAATATTATCTGAATGATGACAGATTAGGAAAAGGGATGGTGCAACGTGATTTGGGTGTCATGGTACATCAGTCATTGAAAATTGGCATGCATGTATAGTAGGTGGTGAAAAGGCAAATGGCATGTTGGCCTTCATAGCGAGAGGAATTGAGTATAGGAGCAGGGAGGTCTTACTGCAGTTGTACAGGGCCTTGGTGAGGCCACACCTTGAATATTGTATAGTTTTGATCTCCTAATCTGAGGAAGGACATTCTTACTATTAAGGGAGTGCAGTGAAGGTTCACCAGACTGATTCCCTGGATAGCAGGACTGACATATGAAGAAAGACTGGATCGACTAGATTTATATTCACTGGAATTTAAAAGAATGAGAGGGGATCTCATCTAAAAATCTGACTGGATTGGACAGGTTAGATGCAGGAAGAATGTTCCCGATGTTGGGGAAGTCCAGAACCAGGGGTCACAGTCTCAGCATAAGGGGTAAGCCGTTTAGGACCGAGATGAGGAGAAACTCCTTCACTCAGAGAATTGTGAACCTGCGGAATTCTCTACCACAGAAAGTTGTTGAGGCCAGTTCGTTAGCCAAATTAAAAAGGGAGTTAGATGTGGCCCTTACAGCTAAAGGGATCAAGGGGTATGCAGAGAAAGCAGGAAAGGGGTACTGAGGTGAATGATCAGCCATGATCATATTGAATGGTGGTGCAGGCTCGAAGGGCCGCATGGCCTACTCCTGCACCTATTTTCTATGTTTCTATCATAAGAAATAGGAAGCAAGAGATGGCCATTTGGTCCTTCGAGCCCGTTCTGCCGTTCAATAAGATCATGGCTAATCTTCTACCTCAACTCCACTTTCCTGCACTGTCCCCATATCCCTTGATTCCCTTCATATCCAAAAACCTATCGATCTCTATCTTGAATATACTCAAAGATTGAGCCTCCACAGCTCTCTGCATAGAATTCCAAAGGTTCCCCACCCTCTGAGTGAAGAAGTTTCTCATTATCTCAGTCCTAAATGGCCAGCCCCTTATTCTGAGACTGTGAGCCCTGCTTCTAGACTCTTCAGCCAGAGGAAACATCTTCCCTGCATCTACCGTGGCAAGTTCTGTAAGACTTTCATACATTTCAATCAGATCACCTCTCATTCTTCTAAATTCTAGTCTGCTCAATCTCTCCTCATAGGACAATCCCCCCATCCCAGGAATCAGTCTAGTGAACCTTCGCTGCACTCCCTTTAAGGCAAGTATATTCTTCCTCAGGTAAGGAGAGCAAAACTGTACACAATACTCCAGGTGTGGTCGCACCAGGGCCCTATATAATTGCAGTAGACTTATTTACTCTTGAACGCCAATCCTTTTGTAATGAAGGCTAACATACCATTTGCTTTCCGAATTGCTTGCTGTATCTGCATGTTAGCTTTCTGCGAGATTCATGTTCAAGGACACATAGGTGGCTCCGAAAACCAACATTTTCCAATCTCTCACCATTTAAAAAATATTCTGAGTTTCAATTTTTCCCACCTTTGTGAATAACCTCACACGTCGCCAGATTATACTCCACCTGCCATGTTCTTGCCCACTCACTTAACCTGCCGATATCTGTTTGCAGCCTCCTCACAACTTTCCCACCTAGCTTGGTATCATCAGCAAACTTGGATACAGTTGTAACTCTGCAGTCCGGCACCTTCAGGACCCGACTGGTGCCGGAACAGAGAATTTCTTGGAGCACGGGAGGTCTCGCTTGCCAGTGCCGGTGGACAGCGGCGGGCTCCTGTGAGCGTGTGCTGGCAGCCTGTGGGCGGCTCCCTCAGCACTCGCACTGACTGACAGCCGCTCCCAGCCGCTCACCGAACACACTGAAGGCAGCCATTGCAGTCGATGAAAACTTAAAAAAAATAAACATAAGAAATGGGAGCAGGAGTCGGCCATTCAGCCCCTCGAGCCTGCTCCGCCATTCAATAAGATCGTGGCTGATCTGATCATGGACGCAGCTCAACTTCCCCGCCTGCTCCCCATAACCCGTCTCTCCCTGTTTGCTCAAAAATCTGTCCAACTCCACCTTAAATGTATCCAATGATCCAGTCTCCACAGCTCGCCATAGATTTACAACCCTTTGAGAGAAGAGATTTCTCCTCATCTCAATTTTAAATGACTATGTCCCCTAGTTTTAGTTTCCCCTATGAGTGGAAATATCCTGTCTGCATTCACTTTGTTGAGACCCTCATTATCTTGTGTTTAAATAAGATCACCTCTCATTCTTTTGAACTCCAATGTCTATAGGCCTAATCTACTCAACCTATCTTCATAAGTCAACCCCCTCATCTCCGGAATCAACTAGTGAACCTTCTCTGAATAGCCTCCAATGCAAGTATATCCTTCCTTAAATACGGAGACCAAAACTAAACACAGTACTCCAGGTGTGACCTCACCAATACCCTTGTACACCTGGAATACTGCATGCAGTTTTGGTTTCCATATTTACGAAAGGATATACTTGCTTTGGAGGCAGTTCAGAAAAGGTTCACTAGATTGATTCTGGGGATGAGGGGGTTGACTTATGAGAAAAGGTTGAGTAGGTTGTGCCTCTACTCAGTGGAGTTCAGAAGAATGAGATGCGATCTTATCGAAACGTATAAGATTATGAGGGGGCTTGACAAGGTGGATGCCGAAAGGATGTTTCCAATGATGGGGGAGACTAGAACTAGAGGGCATGATCTTAGAATAAGGGACCGCCCATTTAAAACAGAGATGAGGAGAAATTTCTTCTCTCAGAGGGTTGTAAATCTGTGGAATTCACCACCACAGAGAGCTGTGGAAGCTGGGACATTGAATAAATTTAAGACAGAACTAGACAGTTTCTTAAACGATAAGGGGATAAGGGGTTATGGGGAGCGGGCGGGGAAGTGGAGCTGAATCCATGATCAGATCAGCCATGATCATATCGAATGGCGGAACAGGCTCGAGGGGCCGTATGGTCTTCTCCTGTTCCTATTTCTTATGTTCTGTACATTTGTAGCAGGACTCTTCTGCTTTTATACTCTATCCCTTTGCAATAAAGACTAACATTCCATTTGTCTCCCTGATTACTTGCTGTACCTGTATACTAACTTTTTGTATTTCATCCAAAAGGACCCCCAGGTCCCTCTGTACTACAGCATGTTGCAATTTTTCTCCATTTAAATTATAATTTGCTTTTCTATTATTTCTGCCAAAGTGGATAACCTCACATTTTCCCACATTAAACTCCATCTAGGCCATTTTTTGCCCTCTCACTTAGCCTGTCTATATCCCTTTGCAGATTTTTTGTGTCCTCCTCACAATTTGCTTTCCCACCCATCTTTGTATCATCAGCAAACCTGGCTATATTACACTCGGTCCCTTCATCCAAGTCATTAATACTGATTGTAAATAGTTGTGGACCCAGCACTGATCCCTGCGGCACCCCACTAGTCACTGTTTGCCCTCCATTCCCTCAGGCCCAATTAATGCCGAACCACGGATGTTTCTGGATGAGAGAGTCCCGGACTGGAGAGGTACAACCTGTACATTACACTCGGTTCCCTCATCTAAGTCATTGATATAGATTGTAAATAGCTGAGGCCCCAGCACTGATCCCTGTGGTACCCACCACAGCCTGCAAACCCGAAAATGAGCCGTTAATTCCTACACTCTGTTTTCTGTCCTTCAACCAATTCTCAGTCCATGGTAGTATATTACCACCAATCCCATAAACCCTAATTTTGTCTAACAACCTCTTGTGTAGCCCCTTATCGAATGCTTTTTGAAAATCCAAATACACTACAACCACTGGTTCCCCTTTATCTACCGTGCGAGTTACATCCCGCAAAACCGCTGAACAGATTTGTCAAACTTTTCATAAATTTGTGTTGACTCTGCCCAATCGAATTATGATTTTCTAAGTGCTCTATTACTTCGTCCCTAATAGATTCCAGCATGTAAGTTGTGAGGACATCCGAGCCAGGGTGTCCCTGGAGATGGAGCACGCGGTGTCCACCGGTACGCTCCCGGCTTCCGCGAGAGGTGGGTGCTGGAGGGACTGGAGTGCATCATCACCCCCGGCAACCAAATTTTAATTTGATTCAAGTTTACTGTCTAAAGTTTAATTTGTTTAAGCTTGGTGATTTTAGTGCCCCCCTTTAATCAGGGGGCACTGGATTATTGTTCTACTTAAAATAGTTGTAAGTTGTGAGGAGGATGCAAAGAGACTTCAAGGGGATATTGACAGGCTAAGTGAGTGGGCAAGAACATGGCAAATGGAATATAATGTGGGGAAATGTGAAGTTATCCATTCCGGTAGGAAACATAGAAACAGTGAAAGATTGGGAAATATTGGGGTTCAGAGGGACCTGGGTGTCCTTGTACATGAATCACTGAAAGTTAACATGCAGGTACATCATCATCATAGGCAGTCCCTTGGAATCGAGGAAAACTTGCTTCCACTCTTAAAATGAGTCCTTAGGTGGTTGAACAGTCCAATACGAGAGCCACAGTCCCTGTCATAGGTGGGACAGATAGTCGTTGAGTGTAAGGGAGGGTGGGACAGGTTTGCTGCACGCTCTTTCCGCTGTCTGCGCTTGGTTTCTGCATGCTCTCGGCGATGAGACTCAAGGTGCTCAGCGTCCCCACGGATGCACTTCCTCCACTTAGGGCGATCTTTGGCCAGGGACTCCCAGGTGTCTGTGGGGATGTTGCACTTTATCAGGGAGGCTTTGAGGGTGGTCCTTGTAACGTTTCCTCTGCCCACCTTTGGCTTGTTTGCCGTGAAGGAGTTCCGAATAGAACGCTTTCTTTGGGAATCTCGTGTCTGGCATGTGGACAATGTGGCCTGCCCAGCAGAGCTGATAAAGTGTGTTCAGTGCTTCAATGCTGGGAATGTTGGCCTGGTCGAGGACGCTAACGTTGATGCGTCTGTCCTCCCAGGGGATTTGCAGGATCTTGTGGAGACATCGTTGGTGGCATTTCTCCAGCGACTTGAGGTGTCTTCTGTACATGGAATTAAGCAAGCAATTAAGAAAGCAAATGGTATGCTGGCCTTTATTACAAGAGGATTTGAGTAGAAGAGTAAAGATGTCTTACTGCAGTTATATCGGGCCCTGGTGAGACCACATCTGGAGTATTGTGCACAGTTTTGGTCTCCTTACCTAAGGAAAGATATACTTGCCATAGAGGGAGTACAGCGAAGGTTCACCAGACTTGATTTCTGGGATGGGGGGATTGTCCTATGAGGAGAGGTTGAGCAGACTAGGCCGATAGTGTCTAGATTTTAGAAGAACGAGAGATGATCTCATTGAAACATACAAATTTCTTATAGGGCTTGACAGGGTAGATGCAGGGAGGATGTTTCCCCGGGCTGGAAGTCTGGACCCAGGGGTCACAGTCTCAGAATAAGGGGTCGGCCATTTAGGACTGAGATGAGGAGAAATATCTTCACTCAAGAGGGTGGTGAATCTTTGGAATTCTCCACCCTAGAGTGCTGTGAATGCTGAGTCGTTGAGTATATTCAAGACAGAGATCGATAGATTTTTGAATATTAAGGTGATGAAGGGATATGGGGACAGTGCAGGAAAGTGGAGTTGAGGTAGAAGATCAGCCATGATCTTAGTGAATGGCGGAGCAGGCTCGAGGAACCAAATGGTCTATTCCTGCTCCTAATTCGTATGTTCTTATTATCCCGACTACTGATGTCAGCCTAACTGGTCTATACAATCATAGAATCATAGCAATTTACAGGACAAGAGCTAGCCAGCCTACTTTCAGTTCTTGAACCGTAACTCTGTAGGTTACGGCACTTCAAGCGCATAACCAAGTACTTTTTAAATGTGATGAGGGTTTCTGCCTCTACCACCCTTTCAGGCAGTCTGCCTTTGCAACCACGTGTTCTGCACCTTCAGGGATGTGTGGACATGCACTCCAAGGTCCCTCTGTTCCTCTACACTTTCCAGTATCCTACCATTTATTGTGTATTCCCTTGCCTTGTTAACCCTTCCCATTTTGGCTCTGTGTCAGTTGTAGATGCTGTCATAGTGAATATGTTATTGGACGTCATCAAGGCCCAGGTCGCTGATTGGAGTGCAGGCAGTAAAGCAGGAGCGGCGAGACAACACTGCGATACGTGTGTGCACTAGGTCCGTGCAGCAGAACTGGTCTCCAGTCGTCTTGGTTAATCCTTGCCAGTGGACCAAGACCTAGCTCTGTCAAGCCCGTGTGGTGGCTAATGTGCAACGGCCACCACACGTTGAAAAAATCCACGCACAGGCATCTTCCACCCTTCAGGATGTAGTTCGGGACCTGGAATATTAGGTCCTTCATTGAAACGCCTGTGAACTCATCCCTTTTTGACGTGGAAGCAAGTCATCCTCGATACAAGGGACCGCCTATAATGATGATGATAATAACCCTCCCCAAAGACATAACCTCACACTATTCCGGTTTGAATTCCATTTGCCACTGTTCTGCCCACCTGACCAATCCATTGATATCTTGCTGCAGTCTACAGTTTTTGTCCTCACTATCAACCAAATGTCCAATTTTTGTATCATCTGCAAACTTGTTAACCATACTCCCTACACTGATATCGAAATAATAATTAC
Organism: Pristiophorus japonicus; assembly: GCF_044704955.1. NCBI lineage: Eukaryota > Metazoa > Chordata > Chondrichthyes > Pristiophoridae > Pristiophorus > Pristiophorus japonicus. The sequence goes on from NC_092008.1 coordinate 5,317,647, forward strand.
TTTTATTTGTATAGCGTCTTTAACGTAGTGAAACATCCCAAGGCGCTTCAGAGCTGTGTTACAAGACAAAACAGATAAATTTGACACCGAGCCACAAAAGAAGAAATTAAGGCAGATGACCAAAACCTTGTTAAAAGAGATAGGTTTTAAGTAGCGTCTTAAAGGAGGAAAGAGAGGTAAGAGAGGCGGAGAGGTTTAGGGAGGGAGTTCCAGAGTTTAGCGCCTAAACAGCTGAAGGCATGGCCGCCGATGGTTGAACAGTTATAAAGTGGGATGTTAAAGAGGCCAGTATTTGAGGAGCGCAGACATCTTGTGGGGTTGTGAGGCTGAAAAAGGTTACAGAGATAGGGAGGGGCGAGGTCATGGAGGGATTTGTAAACAAGGATGAGAATTTTGAAATCGAGGCGTTGTTTAACCGGGAGCCAATGTCGGTCAGAAGGCACAGGGGTGATCGTGACTTGGTGCGAGTTAGGGCACGGGCAGACGAGTTTTGGATCACCTCTAGTTTACGTAGTATAGAATGTGGGAGGCCAGCCAGGAGTGAGTTGGAGTAGTCAAGTCTCAAGGCATGAATGAGGGTTTCAGCAGCAGAAGAGCTGAAGCAGGGGCGGTCGATGTTACGGAGGTGGAAAAAGGCGGTTTTAGTCAAGTCGCGGATATGTGACTGGAAACTCATTTCAGGGTCAAATATGACACCCAGGTTGCGAACAGTCTTGTTCACTCTAAGATTGATGCTCTGGACAGGGATGGAGTCAGTGGTTAGGGAACGCAGTTTGCGGCGGCGATCAAAGATAATGGCTTCGGTCGTCCCAATATTTAATTGGAAAAAATTTCTGCCCATCCAGTACTGGATGTCGGCAAGCAATCTGACAACTTAGATACCAAGCAGGAGTCGAGAGAAGTGGTGGAGAGGTAAAGCTGGGTGTCGTCTGCATACATGTGGAAACTGACTCCATGTTTTCGGATGATATCGCCAAGGGGCAGCATATAGATGAGAAATAAGAGGGGGCCAAAAGCAGATCCTTGGGGGACACCAGAGGTAACGATGCAGGAGATTTTCTGGCTACGATCAGATAGATAAGAATGGAATCAGGCGAGTGCAGTCCCACCCAGCTGGACGGTGTTGGAGAGGCGTTGGAGGAGGATAGAGTGGTCAACTGTGTCAAAAGGCTGCAGATAAGTCCAGAAGGACAAGAAGGGATAGTTCACCTTTGTTACACTCACAAAGGAGTCGGGATAAATGGTTCATTCTCGGGTTGGCAATCAGTAACTAGTGGGGTGCCACAGGGATCAGTGCTGGGACCCCAACTATTTATAATCTATATTAACGACTTGCATGAAGGGACTGAGTGTAACGTAGCCAAGATGGGAGGAAAAGCAATGTGTGAGGAGGACACAAAAAATCTGCAAAAGGACATAGACAGGCTAAGTGAGAGGGCAAAAATTTGGCAGATGGAGTATAATGTTGGGAAGTGTGAGGTTATGCACTTCGGCAGAAAAAAAAATCGAAGAGCAAATTATTATTTAAATGGAGAAAAACTGCAGTACAGCGGGACCGGGTGCATGAAACACAAAAGGTTAGTATGCAGGTACAGCAAGTGATCAGGAAGGCCAATGGAATCTTGGCCTTTATTGCAAAGGGGATGGAGTATAAAAGCAGGGAAGTCTTGCTACAGTTATACAGGGTATTGGTGAGGCCACACCTGGAATACTGCGTGCAGTTTTGGTTTCCATATTTAAGGATATACTTGCTTTGGAGGCAGTTCAGAGAAGGTTCACTAGGTTGATTCTGGAGATGAGGGGGTTGACTTATGAGGAAAGATTGAACAGGTTGGGCCTCTACTCACTGGAATTCAGAAGAATGAGAGGTGATCTTATCGAAACGTGTAAGATTATGAAGGGGCTTGACAAGGTGAATGCAGAGAGGATGTTTTCACTGATAGGGGAGATTAGAACTAGGGGGCATGGTCTCAGAATAAGGGGCTGCCCATTTAAAACTGAGATGAGGAGGAATTTCTTCTCTCTCAGGGTTGTAAATCTGTGGAATTCGCTGCCTCAGAGAGTTGTGGAGGCCGGGACATTGAATAAATTTAAGACAGAGATAGACAGTTTCCTAATCGATAAGAGAATAAGGGGTTATGGGGAGCGGGCAGGGAGGTTGACCTGAGTACATGATCGAATCAGCCATGATCGTATTAAATGGCGGAGCAGGCTCGAGGGCCCGTATGGCTGACTCCTGCTCCTATTTCTTATGTTCTATGTTCTTATGATGTGATTTGTGACTTTGATGAGAGTCATTTCGGTACTGTGGCAGGAGCGAAAACCAGATTGAAGGGATTCAAACATTAAATTCATGGAAAGATGGTCACGGATTTGGGAGGCGACAACATGTTCAAGTACTTTGGACAGGAAAGGGAGGTTGGTGATGGCTAGCAGGTAAAGTGGGGTCAAGGGTTGGTTTTTTGAGGAGAGGGGTGATGACAGCAGATCTTTGATATACACCACAAAAAGCAAGGCACCTAGTACTGAGCCTTGTGGAAACCCCACTGGAAACAGCTTTCCAGTCACAAAAATACCCGTCGACCGTTATCCTTTGCTTCCTGCCTCTGAGCCAATTTTGGATCAAATTGCTCAATTTCCCTTGGATCCATGTGGAACCTTGCCAAAATCCTTGTTAAAATCCATGTCGATTATAATGCGCTTATCGACCATCCTTGTGACCTCCTCAAAAAATTCAATCAATTTAGTCACAGGACCTTCCCGTAGTAAATTCATGCTGACTGTCCTCGATTAATCCGTGCCTTTCTAAATGATGATTAATATTGTCCCTCAGAATTTTTTCCAATAATTTGTCCACCACCGAAGTTAGGCTGACTGGCCTGTAATTACTCGGTCTATCCCTTTCTCCCTTTTTAAACAATGGTGCCACATTTGCAGTTGTCCTGTCCTCTGGCACCACGCCTGCAGCCCGAGAGGATTGGGAAATGATGGTCGGAGCCTCCGCTATTTCCTTCCTTGCTTTTCTTAACAGCTTGGGATACATTTCATACGGGCCTGCGATTTATCTACTTTCAAAGATGCTAAACACATTAACATTTCCACTCTCACTATGTCTATCTCATACAAAATTTCATACACGTCATCCTTGATTACAATGTCAGCATCGTCCCTCTCTTTTGTAAAGATTGACGCAAGTATTTATTAAGAACCAGATTAGCTCTTTGTCTCTAAAAGGCCCAACTCTTTAGTTATCCTCTTGCTCTTTAAGTTTTTATGAAAAGTCTTTGGGTTTTCCTTGATTTTAATTGCTAATATTTTTTCATGCCCTCCCTTTGCTTTCCTAATTCCCCTTTTAATTTTACCGCTGCGCTTTCTATACTCCTCTAAGCTTTCTGCAGTATTTAACTCTCGGTATCTGACATAAGCTTTCTTTTTTTAACCTTATCTCACCCTGTAGGCTCCTTGACATCCAGTGGGCTCTCCATTTGAGAGACCCACCCTTTATCTTTGCAGGAACATATTTGCTATGAGCCCTCACTGTCTCTTCCTTGAATGCCTACCACTTCTCTAACACCGATTTACCTTCAAGTAGCTGTTTCCACTCCACTTGACGTCAAGGCAATATTTCACAGAGTGTGGCATCAAGGAGTTCTAGTAATGCTGAAGTGAATGGAAATCAGGGGGAAAACTCTCCACATACTAGTCATACCGAGCACAAAGGAAGATGTTTGTGGTGGTTGGAGGCCAATCATCCCAGCCCCAGGACATCGCTGCAGGAGTTCCTCAGGGCAGTGTCCTAGGCCCAACCATCTTCAGCTGCTTCATCAATGACCTTCCCTCCATCATAAGGTCAGCAGTGGGGATGTTCGCTGATGACTGCACAGTGTTCACTTCCATTCACAACTCCTCAGATAATGGAGCAGTCCATGCCCGCATACAGCAAGACCTGGACGACATTCAGGCTTGGGCTGATAAGTGGCAAGTAACATTCGCACCGCACATGTGCTACACAATGAATCTCCAACAAGCGAGAGTCTAACCACCGTCCCTTGAAATTCACCGGCATTACCATCGTCGAATCTCCCACCATCAACATCCTGGGGTCCATTGACCAGAAACTTAATTGGACCAGCCACATAAATACTGGGGCCACAAGAGCAGGTCAGAGGCTGGGTATTCTGCAGCGAGTGTCTCACCTCCTGACTCCCCAAAGCCTCTCCACCATCTACAAGTCAGGAGTGTGATGGAATACGCTCCAGTTGCCTGGATGAGTGCAGCTCCAACAACACTCAAGAAGCTCGACACCATCCAAGACAAAGCAGCCCGCTTGATCGGCACTCCATGCACCAGCTTAAACAGTCACTCCCTCCACCATCTACAAAATGCACTGCAGAAGCTCACGAAGGCTTCTTCAGTAGTAACTCACAAACCCGCGATCCCTACCGCCGAGAAGGACAAGGGCAGCAGGCGCATGAGAACATCACACCTGCAAGCTCCCCTTTAAAGTTTCACACCATCCTGATTTGCAAGTGTATCACCCATCCTTCGCTGTCGCTGGGTCATAATCCAGGAACTCACTCGCCAACAGCACTGTGGGAGTACCCTCACCACACGGACTGCAGCAGTTCAAAAAGGCGGTTCACCACCACCTTCTCAATTAGGGGCAATTAGGGATTGGCAATAAATGCTGACCTTGCCAGCGATGTTCATGAATGAATTTTTAAAAACTTTTGCAAAATCACATCTCAGCTTAGTGCTTTCCCCAATTGAGAACTTTTATTCCTAGTCTATCTTTGTCCTTTTCCATAACTACGCTAAATCTAACTGATATGATCACTACCACCAAAATGCTCTCCCACTGATACCCCTTCATCTGCCCAGCTTCATTCCCTGAAACTAAGTCCAGACCTCCCTAGTTGGGCTTGCGACGTTCTGGCTAAAAGAAGTTGTCCTCAATGGATTTTAATAATTCTGCTCCCTCTATACCTTTTATACTAATTATATCTCAGTTAATATTAGGGAAGTTGAAATCCCCAACTATTACTGCCCTATTCTTTTGCACTTCTCAGAAATGTGTCTACATATTTGCAGTCTGCAGAGTGCTCTTAAACGGAATGGACTTGAGGAGTGATTTATTTGGGAATTTGGAAATTTGAGTTGTGATTTCTGGTAAGTATTCAGTAAGTAGAAGCTGTACAACTCTTTTAGTTGTAATCAATTAAACAATTAAATCAAGTGCCCCCTGATTAAAGGGGGGAACACACCAAACATTTTCAAACAAGTGCCCCCTTAGAAGCTGGACATTTTGATTTAAACCTAGAACTCTTTTTGTGAGAAAATTAAAACATTAAATCATTAAATCGTGTCCCCCCGACCTGGGGGGCGCACCAAACATTTGATTTAAACCTAGAACTTTAAACTGCAGTTAACAGAAGTTGCCGGCAAGTGGCAGTTAACTGTCAGTCAGCTGTAAACGTTTGTCTTGAATTGGTGATAATCACAGAGAATAGGGGTGCTGAATCAACACTTGTAAATTGGGTGTCACTCCTCAGAGTATAAAAGTCATCAGTTTTTTCAGAGCACAGAATGGACTAGTTGGGGATTTCTGGTAAGTAGAAGCTACACATGGTGAAATCTAGTTTAACATTTTGATTTAAAGCTGGAACTTTAAACTGTAGCTAACAGAAGTTACCTGCAATTGGCAGTTAACTGTCAGTCAGCTGTATGTATTCCCTGGGAGGACAGATGCACCAATGTCAGTGTTCTTGATCAGGCCAACATCCCCAGCATTGAAGCACTGACCACACTTGACCAGCTCTGTTGGGTGGGCCACATTGTCTGCATGCTTGACACAAAGCTCCCAAAGCAAGTGCTCTGCTTGGAACTCCTATGTGGCAAGTGAGCCAAAAGTGGGCAGAGGAAATGTTTCAAGGATACCCTCCAAGCCTGCCTGATAAAGTGTAACATCCTCAAACACTTGGCAGTCCCTGGCCAAAGACCACCCTAAGTGGGGGAAGTACATCTGGGAGGGTGCTGAGCATATGGTGTCTTGTTGCTGAGAGCATGCAGAAATCAAGCGCAGGCAGTGGAAAGAGTGTGTGGCAAACCAGACTCCCCACCCACCCTTTCCTTCAACAACTGTCTGTGACTGAGTGTAATTCCTGTATTGGACTGTACAGTCACCTAAGAACTCGGAGTGGAAGCAGGGCTGTGTGTGGCTGGCTGTGGACCAAGAGCTGGGAAGTGGGCTTAAACTGGATAGCTCTTGGTTGGACACTGGGCCAAAATGGCCTCCTTCTGTGCTGTAATTTCTATTTGCTCTTCTATCTCTGACTGGGGGCCTATAGTGTGCTCCCAGCAATGTGATGGCCCCTTTTTTGTTCAGTTCAACCCATATAGCCTCACTTGAAGATCCTTCTAATGTATCAATCCTCACAGCTGTAATTGTTTAATATTGTGACCCCCTCTCTATCCTGTCTGAAAACCCTGCAACCAGGAATGTTGAGCTGCCATTCCTGCCTTTCTCTCCAGCATGTTTTCATGAAAGCTATGATATCCTACTTCCACATGTCTGTGCCCTCAGCTCATCTGCCTTATTCCCTAGACACCTTGCATTGAAGTATATACCATTTAGCACTGCCAAGCTCCCTTGTTGTCTATTCTCAAGCCTTTGTTTCTTCCTTCCAAATTCACTTTCTAATGTTCTGCTTTCCAATTGCAGCTTTGCTTCTCCCTTCTGAATCTATTCTCAGGTTCCCATCCCCCCTGCCAAGCTAGTTTAAACCCTCCCCAACAGCACCAACAAACCTCCCTGCAATGATCCTGGTCCCAGCTCTGACGTGCAACCTGTCCAGCTTGTACTGGTCCCAATGCCTCAGGAATCTAAAGCCCTCACTCCTGCACCATCTCTCCAGCCATGCATTCACCTGCTCTATCCTCCTCCCCCTTTCTGTTCTCACTGGATGGATTTGAGCCTTTCCCCATTACTAATTCTAGTATTTTCCTGACTACTGATATCTGGATAACTGGTCTGTAGTTTCCTGATTTTTTTTTTTTTCTCCCTCCTTAAATAGAAGGGTTACATTTGCTATCTTCCCATCTGCATGTACCATTGTAGAATCAAGGGAATTCTGGAAGATTAAAACCAATGCATCCACTATCTCTGTAGCCACCTCTCAAAACCCTAGAATGTAGACCATCAGGTTCAAGGATTTCAGCTTTTAGTCCCATTAATTTCTCCAGTATTCTAATTAATATGAATTTAAGTTCCTCATTTAGGGCCTTGGATCCCCACTATTTCCAGAATGTTTGTGGCTTATTCTGTGAAGACCAATACTATGGGCTACAAATTGCATGGTGCTCTGTTTGGGGCAATAACTTTTGTGGGAGTACAGCAGTATTGCCAGGTGGCAATGATTTGATTCTGCCAGGAATTTTTGCTTTAGTGCTACCTGCCCACCACTGCCTTTTAATTAGCGCTTGATAAGCGGTCATCCAAGGTGATACAGCCTCCTGCAACTGCCATTGTTGATGCCTGTCGATGCTGAAGGAAGCGGAGCCAATATTGCATTCGGCATGGTAATGGCGCTGTGCACTGGATGACGTTCCCATCTCTGGGGCGTAAGAGATCGTGGCAATATGTTTTAGTGCAAATCGGCAAGGGACGTTCCTGGGCATCGCTGATTTCGTCGCACCCAGTCAGCAACCCCTTAGCCTCCTGGAGGTGCAAACCGGGCCAATTTCTCCCCCCAAGCATTTATTTGTCGCTACTGTTTCCTTACTCCATTATAATTCATTTTGGCTGTCCTGTAAGGGATGCACATTTATTTTTGTGATTCGATTCTCCTTTTTTACATACTGGGAATAAGGAGCAGCGGAGGGGGTTTGCTCGTGCTATTCTAGAGGGCTTAAACTAGCTTATAAGAACATAAGAAATAGGAGCAGGAGTCGGCCATATGGCCCCTCGAGCCTGCTCTGCCACTTAATATGATCATGGCTGATCTGATCATGGACTCTGGTCCATTTTTCTGCCTGCTCCCCATAACCCCTGATTCCATTATTGGTTAAGAAACTGTCTGTCTTAAATGTATTCGATGTCCCAGCTTCCACAGCTCTCTGATGCAGCGCATTCCACAGATTTAAAACCCTCAAGAAATTACTCCTCATCTCAGTTTTAAATCGGCAGCCCCTTATTCTAAAATTATGCTCCCTAGTTTTAGTTTCCCCCATCAGTGGAAACATCCTCTACATCCACCTTGTCAAGCCCCCTCATAATCTTATGTTTTGATAAGATCATCTCTCGTTCTTCTGAATGCTAATGTGTACAGGCTCAACCTTTCTTAAGTCAACCCCCTCATCTCTGGCATCAACCTAGTGAACCTTCTCTGAACTGCCTCCAAAGCAAGTATATCCTTTTCGTAAATATGGAAACCAAAACTATATGCAGTATGGCAGGTGTAGCCTCACCAATACCCTGTATAACCCTGCTTTTATATGCCATCCCCCTTTGCAATAAAGGCTAAGATTCCATTGGCCTTCCTGATCACTTGCTGTACCTACATACTAACCTTTTGTGTTTCATGCACCAGGACGCCCAGGTCCTGCTGTACTGCAGCACTCTGCAATTTTTCTCCATTTAAATAATAGCTTGTAGGGGGATGGGAACCTGAGTGTAGATTCAGAAGGGAGTGAAGCAAAGCTGGAAAATTAGTGGGAAAATAGACAACAAGGGAGTTTGGCAGTGCTAAATGGTATATACTTCAATGCAAGGAGTCTGGTATTAAGGCAGATGAGCTGAGCACAGACATGATGTATATTATAGCTATTCCTGAGACTTGGCTGAATGGGAATGGCAGCTCAACATTCCTGGTTACAGGATTTTCAGAGGAGATAGAGGATAAAAAAGGAGGGGCAATATTGATTAAACAATTACAGCTGTGAGGAGGGATGATATGTTACAAACATCATCAAATGAGGCCTTGTGGGTTGAACTGAAGAACCAAAAAGGGCGATCACACTGTTGGGAGTGTACTATAGACCCCCAAACAGTCAGCAGGAGATAGAAGAGCAAATATGGAGGCAAATTTCTGAGGTGCAAAAACAACAGGGCAGTAATAGTGGGGGATTTCAAATTTACAAATTAATTGGAATAGAATTAATGTGAAAGGTATAGAGAGCAGAATTCTTAATGCATTCAGGAGAACTTTTTTTAGCTAGTTCATAGCTAGCCAAACTAGGGAGGGGACGATTCAGGACTTTGTTTCAGGGAATGAAGTTGGGCAGGTGGAGTGGGAGAGCATTGTGCTGGTAGTGATCATTCAGTTAGATTTTGGGTAGTTATGGAAAAGGACAAAGATAGACCAGGATTAAAAGTTCTCAATTGGGTTGGGATGGGGGGCTAATTTTACTAAGTTGAGATGTGATTTAGGCAACAGCAACCTGAAAGTAAATCTGTGTCTGAGCCGTGGGAGGCATTCAAGGAGGAGATACTAAGGGTTCAGAGCAAGTACAGTCCCTTAAAGAAAAAGGGTATGACTAACAAATCTAGAGCCTGTTGGCTATCAACAACTTGTATTTATATAACATCTTTAACACAGTGAAATGTCCCAAGGTGCTTCAAGAGTATTGAGAACAATTTGACACTGAGCCACATAAGTAGAAATCAGGGCAGGTGACAAAATGCTTGGGTGGGTGCTGGAGATTGGAGATAGTGAGGGGTGAGGCCATGGAGGGATTTGAAATCGAGCCGGTGCTTAACCAGAAGTCAATGTAGGTCAAGTACAGGGGTGATGGGTGAGTGGGACTTGGTGCGAGTTAGGACATGGGCAGTTGAGTTTTGGATCACCTAGTTTACACAGGGTAGAATGTGGGAGGTCAGCCAGGAGTGGAGCTGAGTCCATGATATTAAATGATGGAGCAGACTCAAGGGGCCAAATGACCCACACATGCTCCTATTTTTTTTTAATGTTCTTTAGTTGAGTGCATTGGAATAGTCAAGTCTAGAGGTAATAAAGGCATGGATGAGCTGAGGCAAGGGTGGAGACTGGCTGTTGCAGAGGTGGAAATAGATGGTCTTGGTTATGCTGCGGATATATGGTTGAAAGCTCATTCCAGGGTCAAATATGACACCAAGTTTGTAAACAGTCTGGTTCAGCATCACAGAAGTTGGGGCGAGGGATGGAGTCAGTGGCTGTGGAACGGAGTTTGTGATGGGGACTGAAAACAATGGCTTTGGTCTTCCCAATATTCAATTGGGAAAACTTTCAGCTCATTGAGAACTGAATGTCGGACAAGCAATCTGACAATTTAGACGGTGGAGGGATTGAGAAGTGGTTTTGAGGTAGAGCTGGGTGTCAGTGTACAAGGGGAAACTGGTGCTATCTAGGGGCATACAGGGTAGGATGAAGGGAAGTGTATGACTGATACCAAGGGCTAAATACTGCAGAAACTGTAGGAGTATAGAAAGTGCAGGGATGAAATTAAAAAGGATATTAGCAATGCAAAGAGGGCATGAAAAAATATCAAGAAAACCCAAAGATGTTTTATAAATGCATTAAGAGGATAACTCAAGAAATATTAGGGACCATAAAGTTAACCTGTGTGGAAGATGTGGGTATGGTGCTTAATGAATACTTTACACCTGTTTTCATGAGAGGATGCGGACATTGCAATAAGGCAGGAGGAGTGTGACATTAGATTAAATAAACAGGAAGCATTAAGGTGTTTTTAGCATAAGTGAATAAATATCCAGGCCCAGATGAGGAAAGGGTGGGCCTCTACTCATTGGAATTCAGAAGAATGAGAGGTGATCTTATTGAAATGTAGAAAATTGAGGGGGCTTGACCAGGTGGATGCAGAGAATGTTTATGAATAGAGTCTGATTAGATACTGAGCTCAAAGTGTGACCGTAGTCTTTTATTGCAGGTCTCCAGAGTGCCTCTCCAACCTGTGAGGCCTCAAGTACCTGTGCTTCCTAGGGATTGTGGGATCCTAGACTCCAGGGAATGAGCCCTCTGGTGGCAGTACAAGGTATATACAAGTCTACATTTCCAACAGTTTCCACTGATGCAGGAGACTACAACTAGGGGGCATAATCTTAGAATAAGGGGCCGCCCATTTAAAACTGATGAGGAGGAATTTCTTCTCGGAGGGTTATAAATCTGTGGCATTCACTGCCTGAGCTGTGGAAGCTGGGTCATTGAATAAATTTAAAACAGAGAGTTTCTTAACCAATAAAGGGTTATGGGGAGCAAGGAAGTGGAGCTGAGTCCATGATTGGATCAGCCATGATCTTCTTAAATAGTGGAGCAGGCTCAAGGGGCCAGGTGGCCTGCTCCTGCTCCTATGTCTTATGTAAATGTATCCCATGCTGTTAAGAGAAATGAGGAAATATCAGAGGCTCTGACCATCATTTTCCAACCTCTAGCTACAGGTGCAGTGCTAGAGGACTGCTAAAGTTGTACCATAGTTTAAAAAGGGATAGACTGAGTAATTACAGGCCAGTCAGCCTAACCTCGGTGGGAAAATTATTGGAAAAAATTCTGAAGGCTAGGATAAATCTTCATTTAGAAAGAAACAGAATAATCAAGGACAGTTGGTGTGGATTTGTTAAGGGAAGGTTGTGTCTGACCAACTTGTTTGGATTTTTTTTGAGGTGGTAACAAGGAGGATTTGATGAGGATAGTGTTTGGTGTAGTCTAAATGGGTTTTAGCAAGGCTTTTGTTGATATCCCACATGGCAGACTGGTCACAAAAGTAATAGCCCATGGGATCCAAGACAGTGCAAGGTAGGATTCAAAACTGGCTTGGAGACGGGAACCAAAGGGTAATGGTCAATCGGTCTTTTTGTGACTGGAAGGCTGCATCCAGTGGGGTTCCACAGGGCTCCATGCTCTGTCCCTTGCTCAGTGGTACATAATCAATGATTTGGACTTGAATGTTGGGGCATGATTAAGTTTGCAGATGTGGCCATGTGGTTGATAATGAAGCAAGCTGCAGACAGCAGGAAGAGAGCAATGTGGCTGGGTGCTGATGCCCTTTGTCCTATGCAGCATTACCTTGCAACCATGTCTTTCTTGGCTATCCGATCATACCCATTTATTTATTTGTGCCGTCAACTTGTTTATCTTACAAATGCTTTGTGAGCATTCAGATGTAGAACTTTTAATTTTGTCTTGTGTACGCTCTGTCCCTTCCTGTCACACTCTGGTGATCATTTACCGCTACCTCTATTGATACCCTGCACTTATGCCTTCTGCTTTCTCTGACTTTTTAAAAAATTTCTGCTCACCGGATTCCTCCTGCCCCTTAAAGTCCTAGTTTTGATTCGCCAGATCAATGGCCCTGGCCTAATTCAAATGCAGTCATTCTCAATGGAACAGCTCCCTCCTATCCCAGTACTGGTGCCAGTTACCCATGAACTGAAACCCATTCCTAATCTCTTGAGCCATGCCACACATTCATTTCTCTGATCCTATTTACCTTATGCAAATGTTCTCATTGCTCAGATAGTAATCCAGAGATTATCTGTGGTTCTGCTTTTTAATTTAGTCCCTAGTTGCTCATGCTCCTCAACACAACTTTTTTGTCCTACCTGTCATTGGTACCTATGTGGAACACAACTGGATCTTCCCCTCCCACAACAAGTTCCCCTCAAGCCCAGAGGAGATAACCCTGGCACCGGGCAGGCAACACAGCCTTTGGGATTCATGCTCTCGGCTGCAGAGAACAGTATCTATCCCCCCGAACTATACTGACCCCTACCACGACCACATTTCTTTTTACTCTGAGATGGCAGGTCAAGTAGAGATGACTGAAGCAATCTGTTAATGATGTGAGACTGGATGGAGACATGTGTAATGACTTGCAGCATGGTGAATCTGTCATGGAAATGCAGTAAGGAAGAGTTTCTGGCTGAGGGAAGATATACCTGTGGGAGCTTACTCTACACTTGAAACTGTCAACTCAACAGCTGATTCAGTGGCCACTGAACTCCTGCCTCAGCTTGAAACATGTGGCCTATGACCAGTGTGGACCCTGTGGGCAATCTGTCAAATGCAGAAGGTTAGCTGAAAATTAAGTGGCTCTAAACAAGCCACTAATTACCTAAATTGGGTCTCCCGCTATGAACTCTCTGCTGGGTGTTGGGTCTGCTCAGTGCTGACTGACCAGACATCGGTGAAAGATGTGTGGCAGGTTCACAGCGGGGTCCTGAGCCGCTGGGGAGGGAAACATTTTCCCACATGACCTGCCACCGATTGTGCCCGCTGACCACCTGCAAAATCCAGCCCTCTGGTTCTTGTACTAGGCCATCTAAATCTCTGAATGCCAAGTATTTAATAGCTTTTCACCATTTCATAAATCTGCTTGCCTATTATTCCTACCTAAGTCACTAACTTCACATTTCCCCACATTCTACTCCAGCTGCCACCTTATTGAGCTGGAGTCCATGGTGCAGGCAACAAAAACAACTTGTATTTATATAGTGCCTTTAATGTAGTAAAACATCCCAAGATGCTTCACAACCAAAATTTGTAAGACAAAAATTTGAAATTATAACAAAAGAAATAGGAGCAGGAGTTGGCCATTTGGCCCCTTGAGCCTGCTCAGCCATTCAATAAGATCATGGCCTTTATAATCATGGACTCTGCCCCATTTCCCTGCCCGCTCCCCATAACCCTTCTCTCCTTTCTGTCTATCTCTGCCTTAAATATATTCAATGACTCGGCCTCCACAGCTCTCTGGGGCAGAGAATTCCACAGATTTACAACCCTCTAACATATCCTACCAATGTTGAATTTTATCCTCCTTATCTTGTCAAACAGGCAGTATTGTCCATGGTCTATTGTAGCTCTATCCAATATTCTGCTCCAGTGTTTCCTACAATGGGCAGAAAATGCAATTTAGCTTTTTTCCCCTGCCCCAGTCCATTTCCAATTTCACCCCAATCTGTTTGTGATGGTTATGGGATAAATATTTGCCATTTAAGGAGAAATCAGGGTAGATGATCAAAAGCTTGGTCAAGGAGGTAGGTTATTGGGTTAGGGAGGGAATTCACGGCCTAAGCAGCTGAAGGCATAGCCACCAATGGTTGAACAGTTATAATCCAGGATGTTCAAGAGGACAAAATTAGAGGAGCAGATATATCAGGCTTTTGAAATTGAGGTGTTCCTTAAACGGGAGCCAATGCAGGTCAGTGTGCACAGGGGTGATGGGTGAATGGGACTTGATGTGAGTTAGGACATGGGTAGCTGAGTTTTGGATGACATGACCTTGTTCATGGTGGCATGTGGGAGGTCAGCCAGGATTGCAACTATTGAGGTAACAAAGGCATGAGGGTTTCAGCAGCAGATGAACTGAGGCAGGGGCAGAGATGGGTGATGTTAGAGGTGGAAATAGGACATTGCTGCAGGAGTTCGTCAGAGCAGTGTCTCAAGTCCAACCATATTTAGCTGCTTCAATGACCTTTCCTCCATGAGGTCAGAAATGGGGATGTTTGATGACTGCAGTGTTCAGTGGCACTCAACTCCTCAGACAATGGAGCAATCACGTGCATGGATGACATTCAGGCTTGGATTGATAAGTGGCAGTAACATTTGCGCCACACTTACCAAGCAATGACTATCTCCAACAAGCGAGAGTCTAGCCACTGCCCCTTGACATTTAACAGCATTGCCATCGCCGAGTCCCCTACCATCAATATCCTGGGGTTCACCATTGATCAGAAACTTAACTGGACCAGCCACATAAATACTCTGGTAACAAGAACAGATCAGAGGCTGGGTATTCTGTGGTGAGTGTCTCATCTCCTGACTCCCAAATGCTCTTCCACCATCTACATGGCACAAGCATGTTAGAATACTCTCCACTTGCCTGCATGAGTGCAGCTCCAACTACATAAGAAGCCTGACACCATCCTGGACAAAGCAGCCTGCTTGATCGACATCCCATCCACACCTTAAACATCTACTCCCTCCTCCACCACCAGCACCATGGCTGCAGTGTACTACCTACAAGATGCACTGCGGCAACTCGCCAAGGCTTCAGCAGCACCTTCCAAACCCACAACCCCTCCTACCTAGAAGGATGAGGGCAGCAAGCACATGGGATCACCATCACCTCCACATTCCCTCTCCAAGTCACACACCATACTGACTTGGAAATATATCTTTGCTGGTTCAATTCTGGAACTCTCCCTAACAGCACTGTCAGAGCACCTTCACCACATGGACTGCAGTGGTTCAAGGCAGCAGCTCACCACTGTCTTCTCGAGGGCGATTAGGGATGGGCAATAAATGCTGGCCTTGCCAGTGATGTCCACATACCATTAACGAATTTTTAAAAAGCACAGAAGGAGGCTATTTAGCCCGTGCTGACTCCAAGATCACTTCAGCCAGTCCCACTACTCCACCCTTTCCCTGAAGCCCTGCAACTCTCTTCCTTCAGGTACTTATACAATTTCCTTTTGAAAGCTGTGATTGAGTCTGCCCTCACCATACTTTCAGGCAGCTCATTCCAGGTCCTAACCACTCGCTGCATAAAGAAGCTTTTCCTCATGTCGCCTTTGGTTCATTTACCAGTCGCCTTAAATCTGTGTCCTCTGGTTCTCGATCCTTCTGCTAATGGGAACATTTTCTCTCTCTCTAGTCTTGATTACGATTTTGAACACTTCTATCAAATCTCCCCTCAACCTTCTCTGCTCTAAGGAGAATAACCCCAGCTTCTCCAGTCTAACCATGTAACTGAAGTCCCTCATCCCAGGAATCCTTCTCGTAAATCTTTTCTGCACCCTATCCAAGGCCTTCATATCCTTCCTAAAGTGTGGTGCCCAGAATTGGACACCATACTCCAGTTGAGGCCAAACGAGTGTTTTAGAAAGGTGGTTCATAACTTCCTTGCTTTTACACTCTGCCTCTATGAAGTCCAGTTTCCCATATGCTTTCTCAACCTGCCCTGTCACCTTCAATCATTTATGCCCATATAGCCCCAGGTCTCTGTTCCTGCACCCCTTTAGGGTTGTACCCTTTAGTGTTGTACCCTTTAGTTTATATTCCCTTCCCTCATTCTTCCTGCCAAAATGATCACTTTGCATTGTTCTGTTAAATTTCACCAGCCTGTCTGACTTCTTGAAATCTCACTTTTCACTACTTCCAAGCTTTATCAAATTTTGAAATTCCCAAATCCAAGTCATTGGTATCCCAAGTCATTAATATATTATTTGTTCATGGGATGTGGGCATCACTGAGGCCCAGTATTTATTGCCCATCCCTAATTGCCCTTGAGAAGGTGGTGGTGAGCCACTGCTTGAACTGTTGCAGTCTGTGTGGTGAAGGTGCTCCCACCATGCTGTTGGGGAGGGAGTTCCAGGATTGTGACCCAGCGACTATGAAGGAACGTCCGATTTATATTTCCAAGTCAGGATGATGTGTGTCTCGGAGGGGAACATGGGGGCGATGGTGTTCCCATGCGCCTGCTGCTGTTGGCCTTCTAGGTGGTAGAGGCTGCAGGATTGGGAGGTAGTCAAAAAAGCATTGATGAGTTGCTGCAATCTGCAAGACTACAGCATTGTCACCCAATTTTTCTGCTGACAACTCTTTGCTTGACCATTTTAATTGACCCAGAATGCTTTAAGCAAAAGAACTTTGAGATCCCACAGCTGCAGAGAGACTTTTCCACAGGCAGTAAGGGAATCCTTCAATTGTCTACAAACTGAAAGCTATGGTGATAAATGACATGATTTCTATTCCTGGGAAGAAATTGTTTAAGAACATTTCCTTTTGTTTTAAACAGTGATTACGTACACACCTTTTGGTTTACATCTGGAAAAAGCAGTATAATTATTGGGACTTGGGAAGGTCTGGGCTGTTGCCATCTTAGAGAAGTGGGAACCTGAAAGGGAGTTATTTTCCAATTGCTGATCCCCCAGCTGGAATTAACTGACATGAGTTTCTTGGCTTTTTCATGAATTAAGGGATAGGTAATTGTAACCATTATAAGGATTTAACAGGATAGTTTGCAAGTTAATAATTAAGAGATTATTGTGGGTTGCTTGTATTTCTTTTGATTATTCAAAGTAGAAGATTGAATCCTTGATTTTGAAGAAACATCCTGCATGGGTTTTGTCAAGTTCAGACTCCAGGTTTGAGAGAAACTTTGCTTCCGCTGACGTAAGAACTTGACAAAAACATACACTTGGACTTTCATTTTGGACACCTTTTCTGTTGCTGCAGAGGAGCCTGACTTAGAACAGGTCCAAACCTGTTCCACAAGTATACACATTGTCATGCAATTAGTGAAAGATCAAGCAGATTGGTTGGTTGGTTGGTGCTCAGGACACAAAGCTGTTCGACCACCCAGACTTGTCAGAGCCTTATCGAGGAAACAGCCAGTAACAAAGGAACAGGCAGAGGACATTGATTTTTGCTCTGTTGTATTGTCTCTGGCGAAAGAACAGTTGAACTTTTGGCACAAGACAGTGTTTTGCAGGTATAAGAGTGGCAGTTTCTCGGTCAAAAGATCTGGCTGTAACTCTATTGCCACTTATCAACCCAAGCCTGAATGTTGTCCAGGTCTTGCTACAATCTGGCACGGACTGCTCCATTATGTGAGGAGTTGCGAATGGCACTGAACACTGCAGTCATCAGCAAACATCCCCACTTCTGACCTTATGGAGGGAAGGTCATTGATGAAGCAGGTGAAGATGGTTGGGCCTTGGACACTGCTCTGAGGAGCTCCTGCAGCAATGACCTGGGGCTGAGATGATTGACCTCCAACCACCACAACCATCTTCCTTTGTGCTCAGTATGACTCCAGCCAGTGGAGAACTTTTCCTCTGATTCATCAAGGAAAGCAGTGGTCCTAGTATCAACACCTGGGGAAACACCACTGTATACCTTTCTCCAGTCCAAAAACAATTGTTCACCACTACTGTTTCCTGTCCCTGAGCCAATTTTGTATCCATGCTGCCACTGTCCTTTTTATTCCATGGGCTTCATCTTTACTGGCAAGCCTATTGTGTGGCAATTTCAGCTAGCTTTTTGGTAGCTCATATGCCTCATCAACTGCAATGTCCTCATTAACCCTCTCACCTCTTCATGCACCTCTAACTTCCTGATTTATACAGGGCCACACTACAACTGCTGATTAACTATTCCCCTCCAGTGTTTTCTGTCCCTTGTTCCTTAGCTCCAAAAAAAAGCATTTCTGCATCTTGTTTTTCTGAGCTAAGATGCTTTCTCTACTGTCTCTATCCCATCCTTTATCAGGACTAACCCTTTTCCAATCTGCCTATATCTTCTAAAAGTCAAGTACCCTGGAATAATTGGTTCCCAACCTTGGTCAGTCTGCAACCATGTCTCTGTAATGGCTGATGGATCAGGCCTATTTATTTCTATCTGCTATTAATCTCTTTTATTAATGTTTTGCATATTCAGGTATAGTAACATTAGCTTTAACTTTCTTTTTTCTATTTTTCCCTGATGTCCCCTTAGTCACTGATGCCCCATTACCTTTTTATAAGCTCTGTCCCTTACTGACCCACTAATTTTTTTTCCCCCCAAATCAATATTCTGTTCCACAGCCTTGACATTTCTCAATGCATTTTAACTGACTGTTTCCAACATCCCTCCGGTCAACCCTTCATTAGTCTAAAGCCCTATCTACCACCCTAGTCATTTGATTTGCCAGGATGCTGATCCTGGCCCAGTTTAAGTGGAACCCAGTCCAGTGGAAGAGCTTCCCTCTTTCCCCAGTACTGGTGCCAGTGCCCTATTGAATGATGGTGCAGGCTCGAAGGGCCGAATGGCCTACTCCTGCACCTATTATCTGTTTCTATAAAGGAAAAAAAGGAAGCTTATGACATATCAAGAACTCAATACTATGTAGACTCTAGAAGAGTATATGAAGTGCAGGGGTGCAATTGATTGATATCAGGAAAGCAAAGAGCATAAAATGTTGGCAAGTAAAATCAGGGGAAAACCCAAAGATGTATTGCAAATACATTAAGAGCAAGTGAAAGAGTGGGGTCTATTAGAGACAATAAAGGAAATCTGTGTGGAAGAAGAATACATGGGTATGATTCTTAATGATTACTTTGCATCTGTTTTCACGAGAGAGGGGCAATGCAGACTTTGCAATGAGGCAAGAGGAAATAGCCGAGGCTCTGACTATCATTTTCCAGTCCGCTCTGGCTACAGGCATGGTGCCAGAGGACTGCTAAGTTTGCAGACGGCACTAAACTGGGTGGCAATGTGAGCTGTGAGGAGGATGCTAAGAGGTTGCAGGGTGACTTGGACAAGTTAGGTGGATGGGCAAATGCATAGCAGATGCAGTATAATGTGGATAAATGTGAAGTTATCCATTTTGGGGGGGGGGGGGCAAAAACAGGAAGGCAGAATATTCTGAATGGCAGCAGATTAGGAAAAGGGGAGGTGCAACAAGACTTGGGTGTCATGGTTGATCGGTCATTGAAAGTTGGCATACATGTACAGGTGGTGAAGGCAAATGGTGTGTTGGCCTTCATAGCTAGGGGATTTGAGTATAGGAGCACGGAGGTCTCACTGCAGTTGTACAGGGCCTTAGTGAGGCCTCACCTGGAATATTGTGTTCAGTTTTGGTCTCTTAATCTGAGGAAGGACATTCTTGCTATTGAGGGAGTGCAGCAAAGGTTCACCAGACTGATTCCAGGGCTGTCGTATGAAAGACTGGATCAACTGGGCCTTTATTCACTGGAGTTTAGAAGGATGAGAGGGGATCTCATAGAAGCATATAAGATTCTGACAGGTTAGATGCAGGAAGAATGTTCCCAATGTTGGAAGTCCAGAACCAGATGACAGTCTTAAGATAAGGGGTAGGCCATTTAGGACTGATGAGGAGAAACTTCTTCACTCAGTAGTTAACCTTGGTATTCCCTGCTGCATAGTTGTTGATGCCTGTTCATGGGATATATTCAAGAGGGAGTTAGATATGGCCCTTATGGCTAAAGGGATCAAGGGGTATGGAGAGAAAGCAGTAAAGGGGTACTGAAGGAATGATCAGCCATGATCTTATTGAATGGCAGTGCAGGCTTCAAGGGCCAAATGGCCTACTCCACTTATTTTCTATTTTGTACCTTTTTGGTTAAAAAGGATAGACTGAATAATTACAGGCCAGTCAGCCTAACTTTAGTGATAGGAAAATTATTGGAAAAAATCCTGACTGGTTGGTTAAATCTTCATTTGGAAAGATATGGATTAATCAAGGACAGTCAGCATAGCTTTGTTAAGGGAAGTTCATGTCTGATTAACTTGATTTGAATTTCTCAGGCAACCAGGAGGGTTGATGAGGGTAGTGTGTATGAAGTATCTTAGCCAAGCTTTTGATAAGGTCCCACATGACAGACTGGTTATGAAAGTAATAGCCCATGGGATCCAGGGCAAAGTGGCAAGTTGGATCCAAGATTGGCTGAGGCAGGAAGCAAAGGGTAATGGTTGATGGGTGTTTTTGTGATTGCAAGGCTCTATCCAGTGGGGTTCCACAGGGCTCAGTGCTGGGTCCCTTGCTTTTTATGGTTATATATCAATGACTTGGACTTGAATGTTAGGAGTATAATTAAGTTTGCAGATGACACTAAAATAGGCTGTGTTGATTAAGAAGAAAGCTGCAGACAGCAGGAAGATAACCATGTACTAGTCAGGTGGGCAGAACAGTGGCAAATGGAATTCAATCCGGATTAGTGAGGTAATGCATTTGGGGAGGTCTAAAGGCAAGGAATACACATTAAATGGTATGACACTGAAAAATGTAGAGGAACAAAGGGATCTTGGAGTGCAGGTCCACAGATCCCTGAAGGTAGGAGGCCAGGTTGATAAGCAGTCCTTCAAAATCAAGGAAGACTTGCTTCCACTCTGAGTTGTCAGGTGACTGAACAGTCCAATACAGGAATTAGTCTCTGTCCCACCTGCAACAGTCATTGGGAGGAAAGGGTAGGTGGGGAGTCTAGTTTGCTGCATGCTCCTTCTGCTGCCAGCCAGGTTAAGGTGGTTGAGAAGGCTTATGTAATACTTGCCTTTATTAGTTGAGGCATGGAATACAAAAGCAAGGAGGTTATGCTTTGAATTATATACAACACTAGTTAGGCAGCAGCTGGAGTACTGAGTGCAGTTCTGGCCACCACATTACAAGAAAGAGTGCAGAGGAGATTTACAAGAATGTTGCCTGGACTGGAGAATTTTGCCAGCGAGGAAAGATTGGCGATTCTGGGTCTTTTTACTTTGGAGCTGAGGGGAGGCCTTATTGAGGTGTGTAAAATTTGGCAACAGCACCACAAGTAGGGAGTATAAGAGCTGGAGTATGCCACTGCAGCTTCCAGCGCGAGCTGACACGTGTGACCGCTTCGAGCTGCGTGACATCAGGACCCCAGTCGCCATTTGGAGCGTGGGCAGGAACATTGGCTGGGCCCTATTAAAGCGTGGCAGACTTGCGACGAGGGATCATGGGTGATCGTGACCGAGGTTTGGCGAATGTTTGTGGCAGAGGAGCGGTGAGAGATCATGGCGGAGGTGTGGCAAATGAGGGTATGGGGCCCAGAAGAGCTGAGGGCAGCAAGGGCCAGCCCACATTGCGATTGTGCGCGCACTAGGTCCGTGTAGCAGAGCAGGTCTCCAGTCGTCCTAGTTAATTCTTGCCACTGGACAAAGGCCTAGCTCTGTCAAGCTGGTGTGCAATGGTCACCACATGTTAAATAAATCCACAAACGGGCATCTTCCACCCACTCAACTGGAGTTCAGGACTGGCACAGTGAGTCCTTCACTGAAACATCTGTGACTCTTGAGGAAGCAAGTCATCCTTGTTTGAGGGACTGCCTATGATGTATAAAGTTATGAGGGGCCTGGACTGAGTGGATAAGAAAGATCTGTTTCCCTTAGAGGGATCAGCAACCAGTGGACATGGATCTAAAGTAATTGGTGGGAGGTCTAAAGGAGATACAAGGATAAATGTCTTTGAATGTTTAAAAATGTATAGAGACATTGAAGTTGAGAACGTGGGTATTGTATAGGGACAGTATAAGCTAACAAAGAATTCATGGAGGAATAGCCATGACATCTCCGACTCAAGACTGTGAAATGTTACAACACTAACACATATTGAAACAAAACCCACAGCTTGCAGAAAAATCTCAAGGTCTTATTAAATCATGTTATTAACCTGAAACATTAACAGAAGGTCTTTGTTTAAAATCAGACCATACTTGGGTCAGCTTATGAGTGGACAAAGGGAAAGAGGGATCAAAAAGGATAGGCTGGACTAGGATGTCACTCTAGCCCTATCTTATCTTTTGCCGAAAATGTATAACCGTCGTCCCTTTACAATGTAACGTTACTTTGTCCGTAGGAAGTGGGTGCGTTCTATCCGAGTTGCATTCCTTCTGTCTGATAAGGTCCCCGATCGGGATTTGCTTTTTTAAATAAAAGCTTGCTTTGTTTAAAGCACAAACGGTATTCGTTTCAGTAATTTTGCTGAACCAGATTGAGGTAAAAGAATACAGAAATCAACATTTTCACCCAGAGGGGGGTGGGGATGGGGTCTGGAAGTCACTAAGGATGGTAGAGGCAGAAACCCTCATTTTAAAAAAAAAAAAAAAAAAAAAAATAGTTTGATGTGCACTTAAGTGCCATAACCTACAGGGCTACAGACCAAGAGCTGGAAAGTGGGATTAGGCTGGAGAACTCTTGGTCGGCTGGCGCAGACACAATGGGCCAAAATGGCCTCCTTCCGTGCTGTAAATTTCTAATTCTATGATCAGTATGTTGAGGAACCAACTTTGGAACAGGCTATTTTAGATCTGGTATTGTGCAGAGAAAGGGTTCATTAAGCTTGTACTAAAGGGGCCTTCAGGGAAGAGTGACCATAATAGAATTTGATATTAAGTTTCAAAGTGATTTAGTTAAATCTGAAACTCTGGTCTTAATCTAAAAATAAAGCAAACCATGTGTGAGGGGCAAGTTGGCAAAGGTAGATTGGGAAACTGCATTAAAAGATGGGAGACAAGCAATGGCTAGCATTTAAAGTAAGAGGCTTATGTTGCCAAAAAGAGCAGTAAGCTTGAGGATTTTAGAATTCAGCAAAGGATGACCAAGAAATTGAAAAGGGAAAACAGTGAGTATTAGCTTCTATAGGTATATAAAAAGATTAGCAAAAGTAAATGGGAGTCCCTTACAGGCTGAGACAGGAGAAATTTTAATGGGGGAAATCTGAAAATGGCAGAGCAATTAAACACCTGTCTGTCTTCATGGAAGAAGACACACAACTTCCCAAAAAATAGTGGAGAACCAAGGGTCTAGTGAGAATGAGGAAGAGAAATTATTTTTAAAAAATGTACTGGAGAAATTAATGGCACTGAAAGCTGAAATCCCCTGGACCTGATGGCCTACATCCTACGGTTTTGAAAGAGGTGGCTATAGATAGTGGATGCATTGGTTGGTGTCTTCCAAAATTCCATTGATTCTAGAACGGTTCCCACAGATTGGAAGGTAGCTAATGTTACCCAACTATAAGGAGGGAGAGAAAACTGGAAATAACAGACCAGCTAGCCCAACATCAGTAGTAGGGAAAATGTTAGACTCTCTGACGTGGTAACAGGTCACTTAGAAAATAATAGGATTTGGCAGAGTCAACATGGATTTATGAAGGGGAAATCATGTTTGACAAATCTGTTAGAACATTACAACAGTGACTACACTACAAAAAGTACTTCATTGGCTGTAAAGTGCTTTGAAACATCTGGTGGTTGTGAAAATCACTATATAAATCCAAGTTGTTTTTGGTTCTTTTGAGGATGTAATGAAGCTTTTATTTATATAGCGCCTTTTAATGTAGTAAAAATCAAGGTTCACAGCAGTGTAACAAGATACATTTGACACCAAGCTACAAGAGGAAAATTAAGGCAGTGACCAAAAGCTTGGTTATAGAGGTAGGTTTTAAGGAGCGTCATAAAGGAAAGGGGTAGAGAAGTTTAGGGAGGGAGGGAGTTCGAGCTTGGGGCCCAAACAGATGACAGCATGACCACTGATGGCTGAGCAGTTATAATGTGGGATGTTCAAGAGGGCATAATTTGAGGAGTGCAGACATCTTGTGGGGTTCTGAGGCTGAAAGATTAGAGATTGGGAGGGAGCAAAGAGCAATTTGTAAACCAGGATGAAAACTTTGAAATTGAGGCGTTGTTTAACTGGGAGCCAATGTAGGTCAGTGAGCACATGGGGTGATGAGTGATCATGACTTGGTGCGAGTTGGGACACAGGCGTCAGATTTTGGATGACCTCCAGTTTCTGTAGTGTAGAATGTGGGAGGCCAGCCAGGAGTGCATTGGAGTAGTCAAGTCTCGAGGTAACAAAGGCATGAAATGAGGGTTTCAGCAGGAGTTGAGACAGGGGCAGAGGAGGGCAATGTTATGGAGGTGGATAAAGGCGGTTTTAGTTAAGTTGAGGATATGTGGCTGGAAACTCGTCTCGTCAAATGACCCCGAGATTGCGAACAGTCTTGTTCACCCTCAGATTGATGCTTGGGAGGGGGATGGAGTCAGTGGTTAGGGAACAGAGTTTGTGGCAGAGACTAAAGGTAATGGCTTCGGTCTTGATATTTAATTGGAGAAAATTTCTGCTCATCCAGTACTGGATGTTGGACAAGCAATCTGACAATTTAGATACCATGCAGGGGTTGACAAGTGGTGGCGAGGTAGAGCTGGGTGTCGTCAGCGTACATGTGGAAACTGACTCCATGTTTTTGGATGATATTGCCAAGAGGGGGCCAAGGACAGATCCTTAGGAGACACCAGAGGTAACAATGTGGGAGTGGGAAGAGAAACCATTGCAGGAGATTTTCTGGTTACAATTAGATTAAAGAATGGAACCAGGCACGTGCAGTCCCACCCAGCTGAACAATGGTGGAGAGGTGTTGGGAGGATGGAGTGGTCAACTGTGTCAAAGGCTGCAGACAGGTCCAGAAGGACAAGGAGGGATAGTTTACCTTTGCCTCACACTCCAAGGATGTCATTTGTGACGGAGCTGTTTCGGAACTGTGGCAGGCATGGAAACCAGATTGAAGGAATTCAAACATTGAATTCATGGAAAGATGGTCATGGATTTGGGAGGCGACAGCACGTTCCAGTACCTTGGAGAGGAAAGGGAGGTTGGAGATGGGGCGATAGCTAGCAAGCAGTGGGGTCAAGGGTTTGTTTTTGAGGGGTGATGACAGCAGATTTGAAGGAGGGGGGGGGGGCGGAGAAACAGTAACTGAGGAGAACTGTTAACAATGTCTGCTAACATGGGAGCCAAAAAGAAGTTGGGTGGTCAGCAGTAGTGAGAGTAGGGTCAAGGGAGCAGGAAGTGGGTCTTGTGGACAATGAGCTTGGGGAGATCAGAGAAATATGAGGTTTAGGGCTAGGGCAGGTGGGAGCCTCAGATGAAGTTTGTCCCAGTGGGCTAGGTGAAAAAAGGGAACTTGCTGAGGCAGCTGATCGGATGGTCTCAATCTTTGAGACAAAAGTCCATGAACTCCTCACACTTGTTGGAGGGGAGTGTGGTGGAGACAGGGGTTCAAGGAGATGGTTAGCAGTCGAGAATAGTAGCGCAGGGATTATTTTTGCAATCTAGAATGATACTGGAATAGTGAGCAGTTTTTGTAGACCAGAATAAGAGCCAATAACTTGTGTTCGAGCCAGATCTGGAGGTGAATAGCTAAACCAGTTGTCTGCCACATCTGTTCAAGTCTCTGCCCTTTTGACTTGGAGTGAAGGTGAGGGCTGTACCAGGGGGAATGGCCAGCATGGGGGAGTAATCTTTTTTAATAGGGACTAGGGCATCAAAGGTGGTGAGGGCATGGTTGAGCAGATTGGTGGCTGCAGAAATGTCAGTGTTAAAGGTTGGACAGTTTTGAATTGATACATTCAGTTGTAAGAAAATTGAGTTTTTTTTCCCCATGGGCAGATGCAGAAGAAAGTAGGGGATGTGGATCGAGAGCGATACAAGGAAATGGTCAGAGATGGCTTTATCTTTGAGACAACTGGAATAGCAAGGCCACGAGAGATGGCAAGGCTGTGAATGAGTTGAGGAATTTACATGGAGGGAGAGATTAAGTGAGGGCAGAAAACTGAGGAGAGAGCATGATGAATTGAGATGTAGGTTGAAGTCAGGATGAGAAATTGTTCAGTGCATAGGCTCAACGACTATCTGTCCACCCTGTGACTGGGACTGTGGCTCTTGTCTGACTGTTCAGCCACCTAAAGACTCATTTTAAGAGTGGAAGCAAGTCTGTCTTGATTCTGAGGGACTGCCTACAATGAGGCTGAGGGAGGAAAGCAGTGAGGATATATCCATGATAAACTTTATCATGTTTGGGTGGATGGTAGAGAACCAGAATTTTGAGGGGTGGAATAAGGCAATGTTTAAAAGATGAGTGCTGGAAGAATAGGGGGAAAGACCAAGGTATGATTTAGTGATGAACTATACTGCCACAACTAGTCTGGGCGGGACAAGTGGTGAAAGGTATAACCGCGAGGGGAGGTTTCGAGTTGGAGGTAAAGTGTCTTCATCCCTCAGCCAGGGTCATGATGTTTATGCAGTCATCCATAAAGTCATGGATGGCAAGAGCCTTGTTTGAAAGCGAATGGACATTCTGCAAGGAGATTGAGGATCAGTGATGGCTGATCCACTGTCAGAATACACATGGTCATTGCTTGGAGGAATGAGTTGGACAGGGAGATGATTTGCAAGGTTAGCCCTTGCTGGATGATCAGGTCAGTTAGAGATTAGGATGGGACAGTTGGGATTGCTGCTTGTGAGGAGACAATGACGAATGCCTGGATGGGCCCTTTGTAGAATGCCGAGAGGCACAGAGGGAAGCTGCAGGCCTTGTTTTTTTAAAAAAAAGGAAGTCCAGTCTGGGACGGCAACACGAGAGTAGGAAGGTTGTAGAGTAATGAACTGTTGGTGTAGTGATTTTGGACAGTATATACAAAGAGATGAGATGCAGCATAACCAAATTAGATACTTTCCTGGGAGGGAAAGAGAACGGGAGGAGTGTAAAAATAAATCGATGCCACTTCAGACCAGAGCCAATCAAAATGTGCGCACCAATAGATACAGCAAAAAACTATCTTGAAATTAAGTTTACATGGTAAATACAACAATATGGATTCTGCAATAATAGAAGCAATATAATCAAGATTAATTATACTTAAACAAAATTAAATAAAATTTATTAATTTAAATCAGTAATTGAAAAGTTAAATCAATCTTTATTTGTCTTATTCACTCGCTGTCCTGTGGTTCTTCCATATTAATTGAATCAATCACTTTATTCCTGTGTTGTGATGTCATCAATAGATAAGGGGGAACCAGTGGATGTGGTGTATTTGGATTTTCAGAAGGCATTGGATAAGGTGTCACATGAGGTTATTAAACAAAATTGGGGCTCATGGGATTGGGGGTAATATACTACCATGGACTGAGGATTGGTTAACGGACAGAAAACAGTAGGAATAAACGGGTCATTTTCAGGCTGGCAGGCTGTAACTAGCGGGGTGCCACAAGGAGCACCGCTTGGACCCCAGCTAATCACAATCTGTGATTTGGATGAGGGGACAATGTAATATATGCAATTTTTGATACAAAGCTAGGTGGGAATGTAAGTTGTGAGGAAGCTGCAGAGAGGCTTCAAGGGATATATACAGGCTAAGTGAGTGGGCAAGAACATGGCAAATGGAATTTAATGTGGAGAAATGTAGGAAAAATAGAAGCAGTGTATTTTTCAAATGCTGAGGGATGGGGAAATGTTAGTGTTGAGATGTGGGTATCCTTGTACATGAATCACAAAGTTAACACTTGGGTACAGCAAGAAATTAAAGCAAATGGTATATTGGCCTTTATTACAAGAGGATTTGAGTATGACTAAAAATGTCTTACTGCAATTATTTAGGGCCCTGGTGAGACCACACCTGGAGTAGTGTACAGTTTTGGTCTCCTTATCCAAGAGGGCAACAAAGGTTCACCAGACTGATTCCTGGGATGGGGGAGATTGTCCTAAGAGATTGAGTAGACTAGGCCTATATTGAGTTTAGAGGAATGAAAAGTGATTTCATTGAAAGATACAAAATTCTTGCAGGGAGGATTCTTTGGGCTGGGGAGTCTAGAACCAGGGGTCACTATATCTGCATAAGGGGTTGGCCACTTAGGACTGATAAATTTCTTCACTCAGAGGATGGTGAATCTTTGGAATTCTCTACCCCAGAGGGCTGTGGATGCTCAGTTGGAGTATATTCAAGATATTATGGGGATAGTGCAGGAAAGTGGAGTTGAGGGAGAAACTCAGCCATGATCTTATTGAACAGCGGGGCTGAAATGGCCTACTCCTATTTCTTCTGCCAATTTGTGTGTGGCTCTGGTAATAATCCAGAGATATTAACAGTGAGGTTGTCTTTTAATTTGGATCCTAGCTCCTCATTCCTAGTTGTACCATTGTTGTTATATGGACCATGGAATCATAGAATTGTTGCAGCATAGAAGGGGGCCATTCAGCCAATCGCAGCTATGCTTGCTCTCCAAGAGCACTTCAGCTAATCCCAATTCCCCTACCCTTTCCCCATAGCCCTACAAATGTTTTTCTTTCAGGTACCTATCCAATTCCCTTTTGAAAACCACAATTGAATCTACCTCCAGCACCCTTTCAGGCATTGCATTCTAGATCCTAGCCACTTGCTGTGTTTAAAAAAAAACTAAGTTTTCCTCATGTTGCCTTTGGTTCTTTTGCCAAATCACCTTAAATCTGTGTCTTCTGGTTTTGACCTTTTCTGTCAATGGAAACAGTGTCTCACTGTTGACCCTGTCCAGACACCATGATTTTAAACACTTATCAAATCTCTTCTCTCATGAGAATAACCCTAGCTTCTCCAGCCTTTGACCACTCTATCCACCTCCAATGCCTCTCCACCACCATCCAGCTGGGTGGGACTGCACTCGCCTGGTTCCATTCTTATCTATCAAATTGTAGCCAGAGAATCACCTTAAATAGCTTCTTTTCCCACTCCAGAATCATTACCTCTGGTGTCCCCCAAGGATTTATCCTTGGTCTCTTCTTATTTCACATTACATGCTGCCTCTTGGTGACATCATCCAAAAACACAGTGCCAGTTTCCACAAATATGTCTGACACCTAACTCTACCTCCCCAACATTTCTCTCGATCCCCCTCCCACAGATCTCAATTATCAGACTGCTTGTCTAACACCTAGTACTGGATGAGCAGAAATGTTCTCCAATTAAATATTAGGCAGACCTTTGCCATTATCTTCAGTCCCCACCACAAGCGCTGTTCCCTAGCCACCAACTCCATCCCTCTCTAACATCTGTGAGGCTGAACCAGACTGTTCACAACCTTGGTATTATATTTGACCCTGAAATAAGCTTCTGACCACATCTGCAGCATAACTAAAATTGCATATTTCCACCTCCATAACATTGCCCATCTCTGCCCTGGCCTCAACTTGTCTGCTGCTGAAACCCCCCATGCTTTTCTTCTATATTTGACTACTCCAATGCACTGCTTGCTGGCCTCCCATGTTCTACCCTATGTGAACTTGAGGTCATCCAAAACTCAGCTACCCGAGCCCTAACTCGCACCAAGTCCTGTTCACTCATCACCCCTGTGTGCACTGACCTGCACTGGCTCCCAGTTAAAGAACACCAACTTCAAAATTCTCATCCTTGTTTTCCAATCCCTCCATGGCCTCACCCCTCCCTATCTCTAATCTCCTCCAGCCACTCTCTCCCAGAGATATCTGCACCACTCTAATTTTGCCCGCTTGAGCATCCCAGATTATAACTGCTCAACCATTGGTGGCTGTGCCTTCAACTGCCTAGGCTGTAAGCTTTGGAATTCTCTCCCTAAACCTCCTGCTTCTCTACCCCCCTCTTTCCTCCTTTTAAGATGCACCTAATAACCTACCTTGACCAAACTTTTAATCATCTGCCCTGATTTCTCCTTTAAAATGACTCAATGTCAACTCTTTTTTTTTTCTTTTATAAATTTTGGCTGTGAAGCATCTTGTGATGTTTCACTACATTAAAGGCGCTATGTAAATACAACTTGTTTTTTTTTGTTGTCAGCATTGCAGACTCCAGCTCAACAAGGTGGCAGATGGAGTATAATGTGAGGTTAGTGACTTTGGTAGGAAGAATAGCTTTTCACCATTTAAAAAAAAAAAAAAAAAAAAAAAAAAAAATCTGCTTTTCTATCACGTATTGGCGTTGAGAGATTTAGATGTCCCAGTACAAGAAACACGGGGCTGGATTTTACAGGGGGGTCGTGAGAAAATATCCCCCCCCCCGGCAGTTCAGGACTCTGCTGTGAACCCACCGATGTCTGATTAGTCAGCACTGATCAGACCCAATTTGGGTAATTAGTGGCTTGTTTAGAGCCATTTATGATTTTCAGCTAACCACCTGCATTTGACAGCTCGCCCCGAGGTGGGAGTTTCAGTGGCCATTGAATCAGCTGTGGAGTTGACAGCTTCAAGTGTACAGTAAAATCTTCCACCTTGGATATCTTCCCTTGGCCACAAGTTCTTCCTCACTGCATTTCCATGCCAGATTCGCCATGCTGCAAGTCATTACACAAGTACCCGCAAAGCCTCCTTGATAAAATGCAACATCCCCCACCGACACCTGGGAGTCCCTGGCCAAAGACCAGTCCGCCCTAAGTGGAGGAAGTGCAGCCCGGAGGGTGCTGAGCATCTCTAGTCTCGTCGCTGAAAGCAAGCGCAGGCAGCGGAAGGAGCATGTGACAAACCTGTCCCACCACCCCTTCCCTCAATGACTGTCTGTCCCATCTGTGACAAGAGTCTGAGGTGACAGAACAGTCCAGTACGAGAACCAAACCACTCATTTAGAGTGGAAGCAAGTCTGGATTCCAAGGGACTACCTATGCTGATCAATCCAGTCTCCCCTCTTTACACCTCTCCCCAGTGACTGATTACTTCTGTCATCTCTACTTCACCTACCATCTTGGAGTATAACATTGAAACATAGAAAATAGGTGCAGGAGTAGGCCATTCAGCCATTTGAGCCTGCACCACCATTCAATATGATCATGCAACTTCAGTACCCCATTCCTGCTTTCTCTCCACAACCCTTGATCCCTTTAGCTGTAAGGGCCACATCTAATGCCTGTTTGAATATATCTAAAACTGGCCTCTACAGCTTTCTGTGGTAGAGAATTCCACAGGTTAACAACTGAGTGAAGTTTCTCCTCATCTCGGTCCTAAATGGCTTACCCCTTATCCTTAAGACTGACCCTTGGTTCTGGACTTCCCCAATATCGGAAACATTCTTCCTGCATCTAACCTGTCCAATCTGTGGACATGGTAGGGGACAGTATAGTTAGGGGGATAGATACCATTCGCAGAGCGAGAGTCCCGAAGGCGGTGTTGCCTGCAGAGAGCGCGTGAGAATATTAAAAAGCAGAACCACAAAGATGATCTCTGGATTACTACCTGAGCCACAAGCAAATTTGCATAATGTAAATAGGATCAGAGAAATTAATGCAGGCGTGGATCAAAAGATTAGCATGGTAGGAATGAGTTTCAATTCATGGGGAACTGGGATAGGAGTGAGTATTCAAACAGGCTCATTTAGACAGACTGAAAATTCAGACCCCCAAGTCAAGGCTGCTATGTGCTGCTCAGCATGTTGCATTAACTCATCAATCAACTTGACATTTTTGGATCTTGGGTAGCGAGCCAATAAAATGTTAAGACTTTCAATTGAGCCAATAAGGTCAAAGAAGGCGAGTTTTCTGTAAGTTGATCCAGGTATAAAGTACAGCCATTTTGACCATGTGTCTCAGTAAGAACAAAGACCTGGCTTGAAGCCAAGCAATTTGTTACACTCTGGAAAGATTAAAAAGTTAAAACTACCATCGGAGTTCATATTTCATTGGAAATTAAGAGATCTAACAATTTTGGCACTGTGAGCAGGGTCGCTGAGGAAAGAAACTGAATTTTGGACATCGGACCTATATCTTGAGGTAAGGACTCCTTTTTGACAGAACTTTTTAAAAAAAAAAGTCTAAATTCGCCGCCTCCTACGCGATTCCGAAAGCCTCCGGTTTGCGAACCCTCTGGTTGGTAGTCGGCTCGAGGTCCCTTTAGATGTCTAAACTTCAGCGGTGTGTTAATTAATCACTGACTTATTGATCGGCTAGCAGGCCTATGACTCGAGACCCCAGTAAAGAAATGGCAGCAGGTGACAAGAACAAAGAATTGCCTACAACTGTTAAAGGTGGACAGGCACCACCTCAAGTTTCGCTAGATTTAATTCTCGAACAGTTGAAAGAATACATAGAGCAACAATTCAACTTATCTAAAACCTGTAAGATCGAACAAAAGTACGGAACCTCCAAAGGACAATGGTCCTTGGACGAGATTAAAAGGGTCTGGGGAAAAACAATCCATATGAAAAATAAAGAGCGAACTAGATGGTCCTTAGCGGTTATGGGCCAGATCTGAAACTGGAATGAAATTATAATGCGTTCCCAACATGATTGAGAACTGACCAGTACAAAGGATCAATTGCAAGCAGTTTGTGCACAGCTGTGACAGAAAAAGCTTGAACTTGAAAAGCTGGATGTGGAAGTTAAAGGTGAAATTAAAGAATGGAAAAAATCATTAGGTCAAGAGATAGGAAAAGGAAAATGTATTGACCAATTCCCAGGGTACCCATGTTTGGATAAATTAAAAGCGCAAACCCGAAGACACGACTGAGGAATAGATACGGTTTCTGAATCCTCCGACAATACAGTGTCGGAGGATGATGAAGAATTAGGGGTGCGCTTTGCCCCGTTTATAAAAAAAAAGACGAGTTGTAGTCAAATCAGAAGAGACTGCGGATGAGGGCGGAACCAAAAAAAGCAAAGGTGTATGCAGAATACTTAGTTCATGCTCCGGCAGACCCAGAGAAAATTGATGAATGGTCCAAGGAATTGCCCAATCCAAAGAAAGGGGGAGTAAAAACATGGGACCAATTGGACCGCTTAAGAAATATATATCAACTTCATCTCTGGGACGGAGTGCAAATTTTGACCATAATGGTGCCAAAAACACACAAGAAAATTGCACAACAAGGTAGATGAAGCTTTGGGGCAGAATGAGCAAGAATTAGACGCAGGATGGGAGGCGATTAAACACTGGCTGCAAGCCTTCAGTCCAGCTAAGACAGACTGGGAAAAAATTGCAGCCTGTTAACAAAGGAACAGAGTAGGTCCTGGAGTATGAAGAGCGGTTTAGATGCACGTGGCTAGAACATTCGGGTATGAATAATACGGATGAGGAAATAGATGAACAAGTGTTTGGACCCCTGAAAGCAGCTTTCGTGGCAGGTCTAAAGCCAGAACTGTCCAAAATGCTTAAGGTAGTGTTACCGGACTGGGAAGGTAGAAGAACTACTTTTGCAGCATTGGTGGATCGATGTAACCAATTAGATCGGGATATGGGAGCTAAAGTCCAAGCTGTACAGGCTATGGGATGGAAATCCCAGGATTCCGATAGTCATTCGGAAAATGTCATTATTGTGGGAAAGGAGGTCACTGGGCCAAGACTTGCAGGGCAAAATAGAAAGGTCGTGGCTGGGGAAGAGGATGCAGCCAGGGATACAATTCAGCCAACAAGCCAGGCTTGTCACAAGATAACGACCTCATAGAAGCATTTAAGCGACTGACAATACAACAACAGAAGGAGTTACTTGGGATAGCAAAAAAATGATTAGAGCCCCCTCACTAGTACAACAAAGGGGAGATGGGCTATATATAACTGAAGGTGGGCGATAAGGATGTGGACTGTCTTTTAGACACGGGTGGAATTAACATGCTTACCCCTACAATATGGAGACTTTTTGCCGTTGGATGGTAGGGCACATACAGCCTATGGAGTTGGGGGCCATAAAATGGAAATTAAAAGGACAACACCAGTACTTATAGGGCTGGGTCCACATGAACTAATCACGCCGGTCTGGATAGGCCCAGTAGATCAACCCCTTTTGGGAATGGACGTTCTAATCCAAATAGATTCATCGTTGCATTTCGAGGATGGTCAGGTGACATGGTCAATTAGAACTTTGAAGAAAGAAGAATTGCAGGAACACCTGATATGGGCTAAAGATAACTATTTACAGGGACCAAGCCTCCATGCACTAAACCGTATCCCATCAGTCCAACTACCATCGCAGGAATCTTACCGGTTATTCAGCAATTGGAGAAACAAGGGGTGCTTATTAAAATGCATAGCTCCTCCAATAGCCCCGTGTGGCGGTACAGAAATCTAATGAGACTTGGCATTTGACTGTCAATTATAGGAAAGCTAACCAGTGTATTGATCAAAAAGCTCCTTTGGTCGCAGATCCCTCCACCATTTTTAATACCCTCAAACCGGGACATAAATATTTCTCGGTTATAGATATGGCCAATGGATTTTGGTCGGTGCCTCTGGCACCGGAGGTTCGACAGTGGTTTGCTTTCACTGTCCAAGGACAACAGTATACTTGGACCCGGTTACCGCAGGGTTTCCACAACAGCCCTACGGTATTCCACATGGCTTTACAAAGCCATTTACGAGAATTGCCTCCCGTGTCATCCAATATGTAGACGATATCCTGCTAGCTTCAAACACAGAAGAACAGCATGAACAAGATTTCTGAGCTTTGCTGGATCACCTTCGGCTGAAAGGACATAAAGCCAGCATCGACAAAGCACAAATATCCCAAGAAGAGGTTGTATACCTGGGACAAAGGAAAGAACTTACCCAGGATAGAACTGCAGCCATTCAGGCTGCTAAAAAAACCCACCACTATTCAGGAACTAAGGTTTTTTTTGGGATTGTGTAACTTTAATAGAAATTGGATTGACTCCTTCACACAGATTGCTCAGCCACTGAATGATATTTTAAAGGGGAAACGTGCCTTTAAAGAAGCCATCACTCTCTCTAAAGAACAGCAAGAGGCCTTCCTGAGTTTGAAAGGTTTTGTGTTCAGCACCGGCTCTGGGAATCCCTGACAGTGGTAAGCCATTTACCCTGTTTGTTCATGAGAAAGAAGGATATATGACAGCTATATTGACAAGAACATGGGGATCGGCAAAGACCTATTGGCTATTATTCGGCAAAACTGGATGCGGTAGCCCTCGGATGGGGAAGTTGCCTAAGGGCCATGGAAGCTACATGCCAAGCGGTAATGATCA
This sequence comes from Pristiophorus japonicus, assembly GCF_044704955.1. Taxonomy (NCBI): domain Eukaryota; kingdom Metazoa; phylum Chordata; class Chondrichthyes; family Pristiophoridae; genus Pristiophorus; species Pristiophorus japonicus. Next base: position 5,352,899 of record NC_092008.1, read on the forward strand.
CTGCGGGTCTAGTCCTCGACCAAAAGCCGATTGTCCAGTGTTCCCACACCGTACACGCTTTGCTGTCTATGAATAGAATGTCTCAGGTGACAGCAGCAAGATGGACCCGCTGGGCAGCAGTTTTGGAAGCTCCTAATCTCCGTATCGTCCGGGCCAGCCCGGTTAATCCCGCAACTGTGCTCCCGATTGTCAGAATCGAGGGAGCAGGAGGGGGGAGAATGTGAAGAGCATGACTGCGTGGAGATTTTAAAAGAAACAGAAGAAGCAGCCTTAGCAGCAGAGGAGCCTCTGCACAACCCAGACCTCATCCTGTTTACAGATGGTTCCTCCTTTGTTGACAATGGTACCAGAAAAGCAGGATGGCCAGTTACAACCTTATGAGGTAGTGGCAAAAGGATGTTTACCCTCAGGAATGTCAGCACAACAGGCCAAGTTACGGGCCCTGTCAGAAGAATGTCGAATAGCAGAAGGACAGACAGCTAATGTCTACACAGATTCGCGTTATGCTTTTGGAGTCGCTCACGACTTTGGTATGTTATGGTGGAAAAGAGGATTCCTCACTGCTGTTGGTACACCTATCTGAAATGGAAAAGAAGTCCGAGACTGACTGGAGGCCATACAACTACCTCAGGAAGTGTCCATCCTGAAGTGTAAGGCCCATACCAAGGAAAATACCACAAGCACAGGGAAATGCCCTAGCCGACCAGGCAGCTAAAGATGCTGCCTCACAGGGTGTTCCTCCAGAAGAACCAACACAGATGTGCAGATTGAAAGCACTCAGGACTATGACACGAGACCTTCAAACAATGCAAGGTGAGTGCTCCCGAGAGGAAAAATGGACATGGATTGAGGCAGGAATTAAGCTATGTGAAGATGGTGTCTGGAGACAGAGTTACCGACAAGCCAGTCGTGCCACAAGCGCTTATGCCTTTTTTAGCCCAATAGATCCACTTGTGGGGACACTTGGCCTCACAACAGATGACGGCACGGTTCCAGAAAAGCTGGTGGGGTCAGGGATTTAAAAAACATGCCGAGCTGGTGTGGTCTGCCAGAAAAATAATTCTGGACCCATCACGGTAATGCCCCAACTGAGGCCCCCTGTCAGACCATTCCTATATATAATATATCCCTTCATGCCAAGGATACACTAACATTCTTGTCATGGTCGACAGATTCTCTAGATGGGTAGAAGCTGTCCCAACTAAAAGCCACAGCCAATCACACTGCAAAGGTCTTGTGTAAGGATTACATTCCCCGATGGGGAGTCCCGAGTAGCATTGACTCAGATCAGGGAACACACTTCACAGGTGCTGTCTGCCAAGAAGTCTGTAGGTTACTGAACATTACATGGGATTTACACTGTCCTTATCATCCACAATCATCAGGACAAGTAGAGCGAATGAATCGAACTCAAACAACGGCTTGCCAAATATCACCAAGAAGGAATACCATGGCCCCAGGCACTACCAATAGTGCTATGTAGCATTAGGGCAACCCTGAACAGAACTACAGGTCTAAGCCCATTTGAAATTATAACAGGAAGACCCATGTCACTGCCAGGAACTATCGATTTACGGAAAGCTGATGCTCACTTAATGAGTGACATTCTGTTATCATACTGTCAGAACTTAACCAATGCTATTAGTTCTGTTTCCCGACAGGTTTCGGCAGCTTGGGGTAATCCACCCGAAGGAGGACACATCATCCCGGGAGTCTGGATCTATGTGAAAAAGTTGCATAAAGAATCTTTGGGTGCCAAGTGGGAGGGACCATATCAAGTGTTATTGACCACCCAGGCAGCTGTTAAAGAAAGAAAGCCTGGATCCACGCTTCACAAGCACCCGTAACTGAAGCTGAAATCTAATAAAGGACAATTACATTTTGCAAAAATGTATAAGTTTACTGTAATATTGATTGTAGGTATTCTAGGCATAGGCCTACTTCTTACTAGCTGACCCTCTGCACCAAAGGGAAATAGTAGGGTAGCAAGGGAATTACATATAAATACCTTTTACTTTTATATTGCTTGTTTGTTATGCTTAAGGAAAGGTGGTTTACTGGTTGAATTAAGATATTGATTTGGATTAAATTGGAATAAGGTTAATTAACCTACTAAAACCAGACTTCCATTGTGGTCACGATGGAACTTGGGTTGGTGTAAATTTGTGTGGAAGCTACTAGTCCGGACATGTGGTGAAACACCAACAAATTTTAGAAGGAAACTAACATGTATGAAATTATTTTGGAGAATGTTTAACCAGTGATACCTGATGTTTTATGATTCAGTGTGTGAAAGAATCAAAGGGGGGGATTGATTGAATACTCTAACAGTCTCATTTAGACAGACTGTGAAAATTCACAGACCCCCAAGACAAGGCTGCTACGTGCTGCTTAGCATGTTGCATTAACTCATCAATCAACTTGACATTTTCAGACCTTGGGTAGCGAGCCAATAAAATGTTAAGACTTTCAATTGAGCCAATAAGGTCAAAGAAGGCGAGTTCTTTTCTGTAAATTGATCCAGGTATAACGTACAGCCATTTTGACCATGTGTCTCAGTAAGAACAAAGACCTGGCTTGAAGCCAAGCAGTTTGTTACTCTCTGGAAAGATTTAAAAAGTCAAAACTACCATTGGAGTTTGTATTTCATTGGCAATTAAGAGATCTAACAGGAGGGAGCTGTTCCAAGGGGTCAGACTTCATTTGAACCAGGCTCGGGCCACTGTTCTGGCAAATCGAATAACTAGGGCTGTAGATTGGGCTTTAAAGTAAATAGTGGGGGGGGGGAAAGTCAAGGAGAAGGCAAAAGTATAGGGTATCGATAAGGGTAATGATCATCAGAGTGTGACTGGAAGGGATGGAGCATATACACAAGACAAAATTAAGTGTTCTATATCTGAACACACAAAGAATTTGTAATCAGATAGACGAGTTGACGGCACACATAGAAATAAATGGGTATGATCTGATAGCCATTATAGAGACATGGTTTCAAAGTGACCAAGGCTGGGGACTGAATATTCTGGGGTATTTGCCATTTCGTAAGGATAGGCAGAAAGGAAAAGGAGGCAGGGTAGCTCTGGTCATAAGGGATGAGATTAGTGCAGTGGTGAGAAATGATGGGCCTAAAATTGAGGTCAGCCTTCCTTCGTGCCAACACCTCTGACCTGAAAAAATCTACAATTCTACCTGTTGGTCTTGGAGGAAACCCAAGATTCCGGTCAGAGGCCTAGATTTGCTGCGCAGTGCATGGGGACCTGTCTTCGAGGTGCACAAGTCCAAGCTGGAGTTAAGTGGACCTGGACAACCAATCACGATGCTGTATTCTCACTGATTAAAAATAGGGACTCTGATAGTAATGGGAACTCGAACAAACAATGAAAAAAAAAACCCTAAAACACCCAAACCCAGCATAAAAAACAAAACAGCTCACATATTTAAAATTAATTGAAATTTACTGTTTTAGGGAAAAAAAAAATATTTCTTTGTGTTTTAATAGTGTTAAGAGTCCCGGGGATTTGCCGGGCTCTGGGTGAGGGGGGTGTCTCCTCATCTCTGTCCTGGATGGGCGACCTCTTGCTCTGGGTCTGTGATCCTGGTTCTGGACTCCCCAGCCAGGGGAAACACCTTGCCTGCATTTGTCCTGTCAGGCCCTGTAGGAGTTTTGTGTGTTTCAGGGAGAGCATCTCATTTTTCAAAGCTCTACAGAAACCCAGAGATCTTTGTGGGAAGCTTACCTATTAACAGTAGCAACTCTGTTGATCGGAGTATAAACCAGAAAATAGTGGGAGCTTGTAAAAAAGAGCAGCAATAATCATGGGTGATTTTAACCTTCATATTGATTGGACAAATTAAATAGCCATGAGGAAGAGTTCATAGAATGCATAAGGAACGGGTTCCTTAAGCAGTATGTAACGGAACCAACCAGGGAGCAGGCTATCTTGGATCTAGTCCTGTGTCATGAGACAGGATTATAAACAATCCCCTTGGAATGAGTTATCATAGCATAGTTGAATTTCAAATTCAGATGGAGGGTGAGAAAGTTGGTTCTCAAACCAGCGTACTAAGCTTAAATAAAGGAGACTATGAAGGTATGAGGGCAGAGTTGGCTAAAGTGGATTGGGAAAATAGATTAAAGTGCAGGACGGTTGATGAGCAGTGGTGTACATTTAAGGAGATATTTCACAACTCTCAAGAAAAATATATTCCAGTGAGGAGAAAAGGATGTAAAAGAAAAGATAGCCATCCGTGGCTAACTTAAAAAAAAATAAAGGACGGTATCCAATTCAAAGTAAGGGCATACAAAGTGGGAGGACAAAAGATTGGGAAACTTTTAAAAGCCAACTAAAAACTGATTTAAGAAAGGGAAGATAGACAATAAAAGTAAACTAGCATAAAATATAAAAACACATAGCAAGAGTTTTGTGTGTATGTGTGTGTCCCCATGCAACAGAACCTGCTCTCATCATCTTGCAATCCGTATGGTAGCTGGTGTGCAACGGCCACCCCACGTTAAAAGAATTCACGCACAGGCATCTTCCACCCTTTACAAATGAAATTTGGGACCCTGCCCACATTGGTCTCATCAGTCACCCTGGAATTCATTTTAGTGTAGAAGCAAGTCATCCTCGATTCCGGGGGATTGCCTAAGAAGAAAAATAAACTTACCTTAATGGACAGGGTTGTTGTTATAAGAATGTGTATTTAAATTTACTTATGTTTTAAAATTCTTACACTGATAAAAGTAAGCAATGCACCCGTTTTCACCAGCCGTAAAAGTTTGAAGGAGATTCGCTGGGAAGAAGTTGGGCAAATAGCCCAATCTTTCCCGCGCAAATGTCCTTCCCGCGGGGCTGCGGAGGATCTGTTGAGAAATCTTGCCAGATCGGAAAAGTCATTTTTTGGCGCATGTGCATCGCGTCCCGAAAACCGGCTGTTGCGAGGCCTCGAGTCGGTGCACACTTTGTACGGACCCGGCGAGGCCAGAACTTTAGCCCCGATAATGGTGCAGAAGATCAAGATGTAGAATCAGTTTGGGTGGAGATAAGAAATAATAGAAAGAAGTCACCAGTGGAAGTGATTTACAGGCCCCCAAACAGTAGCCACACCATAGGATAGAGTAAAAAAATCAAGAAATAATGGAGGCCTGTAAGAAAGGTACGGCAATAATCATGGACAATTTTAATCTTCATATTGATTGGACAAATCAAACTGGCAAACGTAGCCTTGAAGCGTTCATGGAGTGTATGCGGGATGGTTTCTTGGAACAATATGTTGTGGAACCAACCAGGGAGCAGATGATTTTAGATCTGGTAATGTGTAACGAGTCTGCATTACTTAATGATCTCGAAGTGAAGGATCCTCTTGGGAAGAGCGATCATAGCATGGTAGAATTTCGTAGTCAGTTTGAGGGTGAGAAAGCTAGGTCTCAAACTAATGTCCTGAACTTAAAGAAAGATAATTACAAAGCTATTGAGGCAGAGTTGGTTAAAGTGGACTGGAAAAATAAATTGAAGTGTAAGACCTGTAGAAAAGCAGTGGCAAACATTTAAGGAGATATGTCATAACACTCAGCAAAGATATATTACAGTTGAGAAACAAAGATTATTTGAGAAGGAGGAACCATCCCTGGCTAACTAAGAAAGTAAAGCTGGTATCATTGAAAACAAAGGCATACAATGTTGTGAGGAATAGGGAAGGCCAGAAGATTGGGAAATTATTACAAATCAGCAAAAGACAACTTAAAAAATGATAAAGACAGAGAAGATAGTATATGAGTGTAAGATGCAAGAAATATAAAAAAAGACAGTAAGGGCTACTACAGGTATACTACAAGGCAGCAAGTAGCTAAAGTAAAGATTGGTCCCTTAGAGGATGAGACCGGGCAATTAATAATGGGAAACATGGAAATGGTGGAGACTTTGAATAAATATTTTGTATCAGTCTTCACGGTACAAGACACTAAAAAATCCCAATAATTGATAATCAAGGGGCTATTGGGGAGAGGGAACTTACAACAATCGCTAGAGATAAAGTACTAGGCAAGCTAATGGGACTAAAGGTGGACAAGTCCCCTGAACCTGATGGCTTGCATCCTGGGGTCTTAAAAGAAGTGGCTGCAGAGATAGTGGATGCATTGGTTGTAATTTTCCAAAGTTCCCTGGATTCTGGAGATGTCCAGCAGACTGGAACACTGCAAATGTAACACCCCTATTCAAGAAAGGAGACAGACAGAAAGCAGGAAATTATAGACCAGTTAGCCTAACATCTGCCATTGGAAAAATGCTAGACTCCATCATTAAGTAAGTAGTAGCAGGACATTTAGAAATCATAATGCAGTCAAGCAGTGTCAGCATGGTTTTATGAAAAGAAAATTAAGTTTGACAAATTTGCTGGAGTTCTTTGAGGATGTAATGAGCAGGGTGGATAAAGGAGAACCAGTAGATGTTGTGCATTTGGATTTCCAGAAGGCATTCGATAAGGTGCCACATAAAAGGTTACTGCACAACAAAAGAGCTCATGGGGGTGGGAGTAATATATTAGCATGGATAGAGGATTGATTGATTTCGGAGATCCAGGGGGTTGACTTGTGAGGAAAGGTTAAGTAGGTTTGGCCTCTACACATTGGAATTCAGAAGAATGAGAGGTGATCTTATCGAAATGTGTAAGACTATGAGGGGCCTTGACCAGGTAGATGCAGAGAGGATGTTTCCACTGAGGGGAGACGAGAACTAGGGGGCCTTTAGAATAAGGGGCCACCTATTTAAAACTGAGATGAGGAGGAATTTCTTCTCAGAGGGTTGTAGAGCTGTGGAATTTGCTGCCTCAGAGAGCTGAGGAAGCTGAGGAAGCTGGGTCATTGAATAAAAAAACTGTCTATCTCTGAATAAATCTCTGAGTCCATGATCGGGTCAGCAATGATCGTATTGAATGGCGGAGCAGGCTCGAGAGGTCAGGTGGCCTACTCCTGCTCCTATTTCTTATGTTTTTATGTAGAACGGACATGGTCGAGGGCCATGTTAATCACGGCGGAGAGGAATCCTCGGTTGAGCAAAAAGGAAGACCCTGTCGGAGGCAGCAGTGTGGAAGGTGGTCAGAGCAGAAGTGACAAACAGAGAAAATAGGTGCAGGAACAGGCCATTCGGCTCTTCAAGCCTGCACCACCATTCAATATGATCATAGCTGATCATGCAACTTCAGTACCCCATTGCTGCTTTCACTGCATACCCCTTGATCCCTTTAGCCTCAAGGGCCACATCTAACTCCCTTTTAAATATATCCAACGAATTGGCCTCAGCAACTTTCTGCGGTAAAGGATTCCACAGGTTCACAATTCTCTGAGTGAAGAAGTTTCTCCTCATCTCGGTCCTAAATGGCTTACCCCTTATCCTTAGACTGTGACCCCTGGTTCTGGACTTCCCCAACATCGGGAACATTCTTGATGCATCTAACCTGTCCAGTCCTGTCAGAATTTTATATGTTTCGATGAGATCCCCTCTCATTCTCCTAAATTCCAGTGAATATAAGCCCAGTCGATCCGATCTTTCTTCATATGTCAAGTCCTGCCATCCCGGGAATCAGTCTGGCTCCCTCAAATAGCAAGAATGTCCTTCCTCAGATTAGGAGACCAAAACTGAACACAATATTCCAGGTGAGGTCTGACCAAGGCCCTGTACAACTGCAGTAAGACCTCCCCGCTCCTGTACTCAAAGGATCCTGCTCATATACTGAGACGGAGAAGGTGGGAGAGCGTGCGAATGCCCCAATATTCATGTCGGGGGTCACGGGGTCAAAGTTTGTTTGGCAGTATCAGCCAGTTCCCCCGTATGGAGGATGACCCGCTTCCACACCAAGGAGGGATGAGTTCGGAGGGAGCGGACATTCGAGGCGACGAACTACATGTTGGAGGGTGGATGATGCCCGTTGCGGGGCTTTATTTTTTAACGCGGGGTTAGCCGTTGCACACCAGACACCACACGGGCTTGACCGAGCGAGGTCCGGGACCTGCTGCGGCCGCCGTGGAAGCGGGCAGGGACGGCGGCGGCGCAGAACGCGAGCGTACCTTCGCGGTCCAGGTCAAACCGTTGAACTTCTTGCGGCACTGCAGCCAGGTTTTGGGCACCTCGCTGCGCAAGTTGACGCTGAGCGCCACATCCATCCAGGCCTGGTGCACTGTCTCCCGGGGCACGCTCCTGCCCGGGGCGGGGAAGAACACGTCGCGGCGGGCCCTCACCTGCTCCAGCAGGATCTCCACCGCTCCGTCGCTGAATCGCGGTGTCCTGGCTTCGGACATTGCGGGCGGGCGGGCGGACAACAACAACCAGCGAGCGCGCGCAGTCGGCAGCGGTTACTCCGGAATTCCCGCCTTGCGAGCGAGCGCGCCGCGCGTGGTGACGGAGTTGGGGGGGGCGGGGGGAAAAGCGCTGACCAATCGCAGCCCAAGGCTCCGCGTCCATCAAAGCGACGGGGGCCAATCAGCGAGCCGGCGCTGCTCCGGCAGGCGCACGTGGGGCGGCCGGCCAATGAGAGCCGAAGGAGGACCGTCCATCACGGCGACGGCGACGGGGGCGGGGAAACCATTTAGCGAGCCGGCCCGCGCGCGCCGCGGCGGCTCGGCTGGCACAGGTGAGCGGCCGGCCAATCGGAGCGCAAGGAGGCCCGTCCATCAGGGCGACGGCGGCCAATCAGCGAGGCCGACGTGCGCGCGCAGTGATGTTGGCGGCTCAGGGTCGGCGGGCAGGGAGCGCGATGCGTTTGGAGAAGGTTCCCCTGGAGCGGAGGCAGCGGCGGGAGGATTGTTGGAGGTGATTTAGGGCCTTTCCTCACAGGTTAGTGCAGGCTGCGCTCCTCCGCAAGGTGCACACGGCCACGGGGGAAGGTACGAGGGTGAAAGAAAGACAGAAGGAAGGAAGCAAGGAAGGAGTAGGGGAACAAAGAAAGGGAAGGAGCAGAAGTGGGGAGGAAGGTGAGGGGCAGGGCACGGGAAGAAGGCGGGGGGGGTGGCTCCAGCTCCTGTTCCTGCTCCTATTTCTTAGGGGGAGAAAGAAAAGGCGGGAGTGAGGGTGAAACGCGGGGAGAACAAGGTGGCGGGGCAATAAAGAAAGCGTGTGGGAGTAAACAAAGAGGGTGTCGGGGAGAGTCAAGGAAAGTGTTGGGGGATAAAGACGGGAAGGAGAGTGGGTCGTGAGAAAGAGAGGAGGAGGTGGAAAAGAACAGGGATCATACAGCAGGTCCCAGTAAATCTCACACTGTCCATCAGACAATAATCATACAGCAGGTCCCAGTAAATCTCTCACTGTCCATCAGACAATACTCATACAGCAGGTCCCAGTAAATCACACACTGTCCATCAGACAATAATCATACAGCAGGTCCCAGTAAATCACACACTGTCCATCATAAAAAGAATCATACAGCAGGTCCCAGTAAATCACACACTGTCCATCAGAACAGGAATCTCACAGCAGGTCCCAGTAAATCACAATGTCCATCAGAACAGGAATTATACAGCAGGTCCCAGTAAATCTCACACTGTCCATCAGAACAGGAATCATACAGCAGGTCCAAGGAAATCACACTCCAGCAGAACAGGAATCGGACCGCAGTTCCCAGTAAATCACACACTGTCCATCAGAACAGGAATCATACAGCAAGTCCCAGTAAATCACACTGTCCATCAGAACAGGAATCGGACAGCAGCTCCCAGTAAATCACACTGTCCATCAGAACAGGAATCATACAGCGGTTCCCAGTAAATCACACTCCAGCAGAACAGGAATCAGACAGCAGGTCCCAGTAAATCACATTCCAGCAGAACAGGAATCATACAGCAGGTCCCAATAATTCACACACTGTCCATCAGAACAGGAATCATACAGCAGGTCCCAGTAATCACACACTGTCCATCAGAACAGGAATCGTACAGCAGGTCCCAGTAAATCACACACTGTCCATCAGAACAGGAATCACACACTGTCCATCAGAACAGGAATCATACAGCATGTCCCAGTAAATCACACTGTCCATCAGAACAGGAATCATACAGCAGGTCCCAGTAAATCACACACTGTCCATCAGAACAGGAATCATACAGCAGGTCCCAGTAAATCACACTGTCCATTAGAACAGGAATCACACAGCAGGTCCCAGTAAATCACACTGTCCATCAGAACAGGAATCATACAGCAGGTCCCAGTAAATCACACACTGTCCATTAGAACAGGAATCATACAGCAGGTCCCAGTAAATCACACACTGTCCATCAGAACAGGAATCACACAGCAGGTCACAGTAAATCACACTCCAGCAGAACAGGAATCGGACAGCAGGTTCCAGTAAATCACTCTCCATCAGAACATGAATCGTACAGCAGGTCCCAGTAAATCACACTCCAGCAGAACAGGAATCACACAGCAGGTCCCAGAAAACCTCACACTGTCCAGCAGAACAGGAATCATACAGCAGGTCCCAGTAAATCACAATGTCCATCAGAACAGGAATCATACAGCAGGTCCCAGTAAATCACACACTGTCCATCAGAACAGGAATCACACAGCAGGTCCCAGTAAATCACACACTGTCCATCAGAACAGGAATCATACAGCAGGTCCCAGTAAATCACACTCCAGCAGAACAGGAATCGTACAGCAGGTCCCAGCAAATCACACTCCAGCAGAACAGGAATCATACAGCAGGTCCCAGTAAATCACACTCCAGCAGAACAGGAATCATACAGCAGGTGCCAATAAATCTCACACTGTGCACCAGAACATGGATCATACAGCAGGTCCCAATAAATCACACACTGTCCATCAGAACATGGATCATACAGCAGGTCCCAGTAAATCACACTCCAGCAGAACAGGAATCATACAGCAGGTCCCAGTAAATCACACTCCAGCAGAACAGGAATCGGACAGCAGGTCCCAGTAAATCACACACTGTCCATCAGAACAGGAATCATACAGCAGGTCCCAGTAAATCACACTGTCCATCAGAACAGGAATCGGTCAGCAGCTCCCAGTAAATCACACTGTCCATCAGAACAGGAATCATACAGCAGGTCCCAGTAAATCACACACTGTCCATTAGAACAGGAATCATACAGCAGGTCCCAGTAAATCACACTGTCCATCAGAACAGGAATCGTACAGCAGATCCCAGAAAATCACACACTGTCCATCAGAACAGGAATCATACAGCAGGTCCCAGTAATCACACACTGTCCATCAGAACAGGAATCGTACAGCAGGTCCCAGTAAATCACACACTGTCCATCAGAACAGGAATCATACAGCAGGTCCCAGTAAATCACACTGTCTATCAGAACAGGAATCATACAGCAGGTCCCAGTAAATCACACTGTCCATCAGAACAGGAATCACACAGCAGGTCCCAGTAAATCACACTGTCCATCAGAACAGGGATCATACAGCAGGTCCCAGTAAATCACACTGTCCATTAGAACAGGAATCATACAGCAGGTCCCAGTAAATCACACACTGTCCAGCAGAACAGGAATCATACAGCAGGTCCCAGAAAATTACAATGTCCATCAGAACAGGAATCACACAGCAGGTCCCAGTAAATCACACTCTAGCAGAACAGGAATCGGACAGCAGGTTCCAGTAAATCACTCTCCAGCAGAACATGAATCGTACAGCAGGTCCCAGTAAATCACACTCCAGCAGAACAGGAATCATACAGCAGGCCCCAGCAAATCACACTCCAGCAGAACAGGAATCATGCAGCAGGCCTCAGTAAATCACACTCCAGCAGAACAGGAATCATACAGCAGGTCCCAGTAAATCACACTCCATCAGAACAGGAATCACACAGCAGGTCCCAGAAAATCTCACACTGTCCAGCAGAACAGGAATCATACAGCAGGTCCCAGTAAATCACAATGTACATCAGAACAGGAATCATACAGCAGGTCCCAGTAACTCTCACACTGTCCATCCGAACAGGAATCATACAGCAGCTCCCAGTAAACCACACACTGTCCATCAGAACAGGAATCATAAAGGAGGTCCCAGCAAATCACACACTGTCCATCAGAACAGGAATCATACAGCAGGTCCCAGTAAATCACACTGTCCATCAGAACAGGAATCATACAGCAGGTCCCAGTAACTCACACACTGTCCATCCGAACAGGAATCATACAGCAGCTCCCAGTAAACCACACACTGTCCATCAGAACAGGAATCATAAAGGAGGTCCCAGCAAATCACACACTGTCCATCAGAACAGGGATCATACAGCAGGTCCCAGTAAATCACACACTTTCCATTAGAACAGGAATCATACAGCAGGTCCCAGTAAATAACACACTGTCCATTAGAACAGGAATCATACAGCAGGTCCCAGTAAATCACACTGTCCATCAGAACAGAAATCACACAGCAGGTCCCAGTAAATCACACACTGTCCATGAGAACAGGAATCATACAGCAGGTCCCAGTAAATCACACACTGTCCAGCAGAACAGGAATCATACAGCAGGTCCCAGAAAATCACAATGTCCATCAGAACAGGAATCACACAGCAGGTCCCAGTAAATCACACACTGTCCATCAGAACAGGAATCACACAGCAGGTCCCAGTAAATCACACACTGTCCACCAGAACAGGAATCATACAGCATGTCCCAGTAAATCACACTGTCCATCAGAACAGGAATCATACAGCAGGTCCCAGTAAATCACACACTGTCCATTAGAACAGGAATCATACAGCAGGTCCCAGTAAATCACACTGTCCATCAGAACAGGAATCGTACAGCAGGTCCCAGTAAATCACACACTGTCCATTAGAACAGGAATCATACAGCAGGTCCCAGTAAATCACACTCCAGCAGAACAGGAATCATGCAGCAGGTCCCAGTAAATCACACTGTCCATCAGAACATGGATCATACAGCAGGTCCCAGTAAATCACACACTGTCCATTAGAACAGGAATCATACAGCAGGTCCCAGTAAATCACACTGTCTATCAGAACAGGAATCATACAGCAGGTCCCAGTAAATCACACTGTCCATCAGAACAGGAATCACACAGCAGGTCCCAGTAAATCACACTGTCCATCAGAACAGGGATCATACAGCAGGTCCCAGTAAATCACACTGTCCATTAGAACAGGAATCATACAGCAGGTCCCAGTAAATCACACACTGTCCAGCAGAACAGGAATCATACAGCAGGTCCCAGAAAATTACAATGTCCATCAGAACAGGAATCACACAGCAGGTCCCAGTAAATCACACTCTAGCAGAACAGGAATCGGACAGCAGGTTCCAGTAAATCACTCTCCAGCAGAACATGAATCGTACAGCAGGTCCCAGTAAATCACACTCCAGCAGAACAGGAATCATACAGCAGGCCCCAGCAAATCACACTCCAGCAGAACAGGAATCATGCAGCAGGCCTCAGTAAATCACACTCCAGCAGAACAGGAATCATACAGCAGGTCCCAGTAAATCACACTCCATCAGAACAGGAATCACACAGCAGGTCCCAGAAAATCTCACACTGTCCAGCAGAACAGGAATCATACAGCAGGTCCCAGTAAATCACAATGTACATCAGAACAGGAATCATACAGCAGGTCCCAGTAACTCTCACACTGTCCATCCGAACAGGAATCATACAGCAGCTCCCAGTAAACCACACACTGTCCATCAGAACAGGAATCATAAAGGAGGTCCCAGCAAATCACACACTGTCCATCAGAACAGGAATCATACAGCAGGTCCCAGTAAATCACACTGTCCATCAGAACAGGAATCATACAGCAGGTCCCAGTAAATAACACACTGTCCATTAGAACAGGAATCATACAGCAGGTCCCAGTAAATCACACTGTCCATCAGAACAGAAATCACACAGCAGGTCCCAGTAAATCACACACTGTCCATGAGAACAGGAATCATACAGCAGGTCCCAGTAAATCACACACTGTCCAGCAGAACAGGAATCATACAGCAGGTCCCAGAAAATCACAATGTCCATCAGAACAGGAATCACACAGCAGGTCCCAGTAAATCACACACTGTCCATCAGAACAGGAATCACACAGCAGGTCCCAGTAAATCACACACTGTCCACCAGAACAGGAATCATACAGCATGTCCCAGTAAATCACACTGTCCATCAGAACAGGAATCATACAGCAGGTCCCAGTAAATCACACACTGTCCATTAGAACAGGAATCATACAGCAGGTCCCAGTAAATCACACTGTCCATCAGAACAGGAATCGTACAGCAGGTCCCAGTAAATCACACACTGTCCATTAGAACAGGAATCATACAGCAGGTCCCAGTAAATCACACTCCAGCAGAACAGGAATCATGCAGCAGGTCCCAGTAAATCACACTGTCCATCAGAACATGGATCATACAGCAGGTCCCAGTAAATCACAATGTCCATCAGAACAGGAATCAGACAGCAGGTCGCAGTAAATCTCACACTGTCCATCAGAACAGGAATCATACAGCAGGTCCCAGTAAATCACACACTGCCCATCAGAACAGGAATCAGACAGCAGGTCCCAGTAAATCTCACACTGTACATCAGAACAGGAATCACTCAGCAGGTCCCAGTAAATCACACACTGCCCATCAGAATAGGAATCATTCAGCAGGTCCCAGTAAATAACACACTGCCCATCAGAACAGGAATCAGACAGCAGGTCCCAGTAAATCTCACACTGTCCATCAGAACAGGAATCATACAGCAGGTCCCAGTAAATCACACTCCATCAGAACAAGAATCACACAGCAGGTCCCAGTAAATCGCACACTGTCCATCAGAACAGGAATCATACTGCAGGCCCCTGAAAATCACACTCCAGCAGAACAGGAATCGGACAGCAGGTCCCAGTAAATCACTCTCCAGCAGAACATGAATCATATAGCAGGCTCCAGTAAATCACACACTGTCCATTAGGACAGGAATCATACAGCAGGTCCCAGTAAATCACACTCCAGCAGAACAGGAATCATACAGCAGGTCCCAGTAAATCACACTGTCCATCAGAACAGGAATCATACAGCAGGTCCCAGTAAATCACACTCCAGCAGAACAGGAATCATACAGCAGGCCCCGGTAAATCACACTCCAGCAGAACAGGAATCATACAGCAGGTCCCAGTAAATCACACACTGTCCATCAGAACAGGAATCACACAGCAGGTCCCAGTAAATCACACTGTCCATTAGAACAGGAATCATACAGCAGGTCCCAGTAAATCACACTGTCCATCAGAACAGGAATCAAACAGCAGGTCCCAGTAAATCACAATGTCCATCAGAGCAGGAATCACACAGCCGGTCCCAGTAAATCACACACTGTCCATCAGAACAGGAATCAGACAGCAGGTCCCAGTAAATGACACACTGTCCATCAGAATAGGAATCATACAGCAGGTCCCAGTAAATCTCACACTGTCCATCAGAACAGGGATCATACAGCAGGTCCCAGTAAATCTCACACTGTCCATCAGAACAGGAATCACAGCAGGTCCCAGTAAATCACATACTGTCCATCAGAACAGGGATCATACAGCAGGTCCCAGGAAATCACACACTGTCCATCAGAACAGGAATCACACAGCAGGTCCCAGTAAATCTCACACTGTCCATCAGAACAGGAATCAAACAGCATGTCCCAGTAAATCACACACTGTCCATCAGAACAGGGATCATACAGCAGGTCCCAGTAAATCACACACTGGCCATCAGAACAGGGATCATACAGCAGGTCCCAGTAAATCACACACTGGCCATCAGA
The DNA here is from genome assembly GCF_044704955.1 of Pristiophorus japonicus. Lineage (NCBI taxonomy): Eukaryota > Metazoa > Chordata > Chondrichthyes > Pristiophoridae > Pristiophorus > Pristiophorus japonicus. Next base: position 5,368,696 of record NC_092008.1, read on the forward strand.
ACAGGGATCATACAGCAGGTCCCAGTAAATCACACTGTCCATCAGAACAGGAATCATACAGCAGGTCTCAGTAAATCTCACACTGTCCATCAGAACAGGAATCATACAGCAGGTCCCAGTAAATCACACTGTCCATCAGAACAGGAATCACACAGCAGGTCCCAGTAAATCTCACACTGTCCATCAGAACAGGAATCACACAGCAGGTCCCAGTAAATCTCACACTGTCCATCAGAACAGGGATCATACAGCAGGTCCTAGTAAATCACACTCCATCAGAACAGGAATGATACAGCAGGCCCCAGTAAATCACACTCCAGCAGAACAGGAATCATACAGCAGGCCCCAGTAAATCACACTCCAGCAGAACAGGAATCATACAGCAGGTCCCAGTAAATCACACTTCAGCAGAACAGGAATCGTACAGCAGGTCCCAGTAAATCACACTCCAGCAGAACAGGAATCATACAGCAGGCCCCAGTAAATCATACTCCAGCAGAACAGGAATCATACAGCAGGTCCCAGTAAATCACACTCCAGCAGAACAGGAATCATGCAGCAGGCCTCAGTCAATCACACTCCAGCAGAACAGGAATCATACAGCAGGCCCCAGTAAATTACACTCCAGCAGAACAGGAATCATACAGCAGGCCCCAGTAAATCACACTCCATCAGAATAGGAATCGTACAGCAGGTCCAAGTAAATCTCACACTGTGCACCAGAACAAGAATCATACAGCAGGTCCCAAAAAAATCACACACTGTCCATCAGAACAGGAATCATACAGCAGGTCCCAAAAAAATCACACACTGTCCATCAGAACAGGAATCGTACAGCAGGTCGCAGTAAATCACACACTGTCCAGCAGAACAGGAATCATACAGCAGGTCCCAGGAAATCACAATGTCCATCAGAACAAGAATCATACAGCAGGTCCCAGTAAATCACACACTGTGCACCAGAACAAGAATCATACAGCAGGTCCCAATAAATCACACACTGTCCAGCAGAACAGGAATCACACAGCAGGTCCCAGTAAATCACACTGTCCATCAGAACATGAATCATACAGCAGGCCCCAGTAAATCACACTCCAGCAGAACAGGAATCATACAGCAGGTCCCAGTAAATCACACTCCATCAGAACAGGAATAATGCAGCAGGTCCCAGCAAATCACACACTGTCCATCAGAACAGGAATCACACAGCAGGTTGCATTAAATCACACTCCAGCAGAACAGGAATCATACAGCAGGCCCCAGTAAATCACACTCCAGCAGAACAGGAATCAGACAGCAGGTCCCAGTAAATCACACTCCAGCAGAACAGGAATCAAACAGCAGGTCCCAGTAAATCACATACTGTCCATCAGAATAGGGATCATACAGCAGGTCCCAGTAAATCTCACACTGTCCATCAGAACGGGAATCATACAGCAGGTCCCAGTAAATCACACACTATCCATCAGAACGGGAATCATACAGCAGGTCCCAGTAAATCACACACTGTCCATTAGAACAGGAATCATACAGCAGGTCCCAGTAAATCACACTCCAGCAGAACAGGAATCAGACAGCAGGTCCTAGTAAATCACACACTGTCCATCAGAACAGGAATCACACAGCAGGTCCCAGTAAATCTCACACTGTCCATCAGAACAGGAATCACACAGCAGGTCCCAGTAAATCACACACTGTCCATCAGAACAGGGATCATACAGCAGGTTCCAGTAAATCACACTCCAGCAGAACAAGAATCATACAGCAGGTCCCAGTAAATCTCACACTGTCCATCAGAACATGGATCATACAGCAGGTCCCAGTAAATCACACTGTCCATCAGAACAGGAATCACACAGCCGGTCCCAGTAAATCTCACAATGTCCATCAGAACAGGAATCGTACAGCAGGTCCCAGTAAATCACACTGTCCATCAGAACGGGAATCATACAGCAGGTCCCAGTAAATCACACACTGTCCATCAGAACGGGAATCATACAGCAGGTCCCAGTAAATCACACACTGTCCATTAGAACAGGAATCATACAGCAGGTCCGAGTAAATCACACAGCAGGTCCCAGTAAATCACACACTGTCCATTAGAACAGGAATCATACAGCAGGTCCCAGTAAATCACACTGTCCATCAGAGCAGGGATCATGCAGCAGGTCTCAGTAAATCACAATGTCCAAAAGAACAGGAATCATACAGCAGGCCCCAGTAAATCACACTCCAGCAGAACAGGATCATACAGCAGGCCCCAGTAAATCACACTCCAGCAGAACAGGAATCATACAGCAGGCCCCAATAAATCACACTCCAGCAGAGCAGGAATCACACAGCAGGTCCCAGTAAATCACACACTGTCCATCAGAACAGGAATCACACAGCAGGTCCCAGTAAATCACAATGTCCATCAGAGCAGGAATCACACAGCAGGTCCCATTAAATCACACACTGTCCATCAGAACAGGAATCATACAGCAGGCCCCAGTAAATCACACACTGTCCATCAGAACAGGAATCATACAGCAGGTCCCAGTGAACCTCACACTGTCCATAATAGGAATCATACAGCAGGTCCCAGTAAATCACACACTGTCCATCAGAATCGGAATCATACAGCAGGTCCCAGTGAATCTCACACTGTCCATCAGAATAGGAATCATACAGCAGGTCCCAGTGAATCTCACACTGTCCATCAGAACAGGAATCATACAGCAGGTCCCAGTAAATCACACTCCAGCAGAACAGGAATCATACAGCAGACCCCAGTAAATCACACTCCAGCAGCACAGGAATCATTCAGCAGGTCCCAGTAAATCACACTCCAGCAGAACAGGAATCATACAGCAGGCCCCAGTAAATCACACTCCAGCAGAACAGGAATCACACAGCAGGTCCCAGTAAATCACACTGTCCATCAGAACAGGAATCACACAGCAGGTCCCAGTAAATCACACACTGTCCAGCAGAACAGGAATCATACAGCAGGTCCCAGTAAATCACAATGTCCATCAAAACAGGAATCACACAGCAGGTCCCAGTAAATCACACTGTCCATCAGAACAGGAATCACACAGCAGGTCCCAGTAAATGACAATGTCCATCAGAGCAGGAATCATACAGCAGGTCCCAGTAAATCACAATGTCCATCAAAACAGGAATCAGACAGCAGGTCCCAGTAAATCACACACTGTCCATCAGAACAGGAATCATACAGCAGGTCCCAGTAAATGACAATGTCCATCAGAGCAGGAATCATACAGCAGGTCCCAGGAAATCACACTGTCCATCAGAACAGGAATCACACAGCAGGTCGCAGTAAATCAGACACTGTCCAGCAGAACAGGAATCATACAGCACGTCCCAGTAAATCACAATGTCCATCAAAACAGGAATCAGACAGCAGGTCCCAGTAAATCACACACTGTCCATCAGAACAGGAATCACACAGCAGGTCCCAGTAAATCACACACTGTCCATCAGAACAGGAATCATACAGCAGGTCCCAATCACACTGTCCATCAGAACAGGAATCGTACAGCAGGTCCCAGTAAATCACACTGTCCATCAGAACAGGGATCATGCAGCAGGTCTCAGTAAATCACAATGTCCATCAGAACAGGAATCGGACAGCAGGTCCCAGTAAATCACACTCCAGCAGAACAGGAATCATACAGCAGGCCCCAGTAAATCACAATCCAGCAGAACAGGAATCATACAGCAGGTCCCAGTAAATCACAGTGTCCATCAGAACATGGATCAAACAGCAGGTCCCAGTAAATCACACACTGTCCATCAGAACAGGAATCACACAGCAGGTCCCAGTAAATCACAATGTCCATCAGAACAGGAATCATACAGCAGGTCCCAGTAAATCACACACTGTCCATCAGAACAGGAATCACACAACAGGTCCTAGTAAATCACACACTGTCCATCAGAGCAGGGATCATGCAGCAGGTCCCAGTCAATCACACACTGTCGTTCAGAACAGGAATCACACAGCAGGTCCCAGTAAATCACAATGTCCATCAGAGCAGGGATCATGCAGCAGGTCCCAGTCAATCACACACTGTCGTTCAGAACAGGAATCATACAGCAGGTCCCAGTAAATCACACTCCATCAGAACAAGAATCACACAGCAGGTCCCAGTAAATCTCACACTGTCCATCAGAACAGGAATCATACTGCAGACCCCTGTAAATCACACTCCAGCAGAACAGGAATCGGACAGCAGGTCCCAGTAAATCACTCTCCAGCAGAACATGAATCATATAGCAGGCTCCAGTAAATCACACACTGTCCATCAGGACAGGAATCATACAGCAGGTCCCAGTAAATCACACTCCAGCAAAACAGGAATCATACAGCAGGTCCCAATAAATCACACTCCAGCAGAACAGGAATCATACAGCAGGTCCCAGTAAATCACACTTAAGCAGAACAGGAATAATACAGCAGGTCCCATTAAATCACACACTGTCCATCAGAATAGCAATCATACAGCAGGTCCCAATAAATCACACACTGTCCATCAGAACAGGAATCATACAGCAGGTCCCAGTAAATCACACACTGTCCATCAGAACGGGAATCATACAGCAGGTCCCAGTAAATCTCACACTGTCCATCAGAACAGGAATCAAACAGCAGATCCCAGTAAATCACATACTGTCCATCAGAACAGGGATCATACAGCAGGTCCCAGTAAATCTCACACTGTCCATCAGAACGGGAATCATACAGCACGTCCCAGTAAATCACAATGTCCATCAGAACAGGAATCACACAGCAGGTCCCAGTGAATCACACACTGTCCAGCAGAACAGGAATCATACAGCAGGTCCCAGTAAATCACAATGTCCATCAAAACAGGAATCAGACAGCAGGTCCCAGTAAATCACACACTGTCCATCAGAACAGGAATCATACAGCAGGTCCCAGTAAATGACAATGTCCATCAGAGCAGGAATCATACAGCAGGTCCCAGGAAATCACACTGTCCATCAGAACAGGAATCACACAGCAGGTCGCAGTAAATCACACACTGTCCAGCAGAACAGGAATCATACAGCAGGTCCGAGTAAATCACACAGCAGGTCCCAGTAAATCACACACTGTCCATTAGAACAGGAATCATACAGCAGGTCCCAGTAAATCACACTGTCCATCAGAGCAGGGATCATGCAGCAGGTCTCAGTAAATCACAATGTCCAAAAGAACAGGAATCATACAGCAGGTCCCAGTAAATCACACTCCAGCAGAACAGGATCATACAGCAGGCCCCAGTAAATCACACTCCAGCAGAACAGGAATCATACAGCAGGACCCAATAAATCACACTCCAGCAGAGCAGGAATCACACAGCAGGTCCCAGTAAATCACACACTGTCCATCAGAACAGGAATCACACAGCAGGTCCCAGTAAATCACAATGTCCATCAGAGCAGGAATCACACAGCAGGTCCCATTAAATCACACACTGTCCATCAGAATAGCAATCATACAGCAGGTCCCAATAAATCACACACTGTCCATCAGAACAGGAATCATACAGCAGGTCCCAGTAAATCACACACTGTCCATCAGAACAGGAATCATACAGCAGGTCCCAGTGAACCTCACACTGTCCATAATAGGAATCATACAGCAGGTCCCAGTAAATCACACACTGTCCATCAGAATCGGAATCATACAGCAGGTCCCAGTGAATCTCACACTGTCCATCAGAATAGGAATCATACAGCAGGTCCCAGTAAATCTCACACTGTCCATCAGAATAGGAATCATACAGCAGGTCCCAGTGAATCTCACACTGTCCATCAGAACAGGAATCATACAGCAGGTCCCAGTAAATCACACTCCAGCAGAACAGGAATCATACAGCAGACCCCAGTAAATCACACTCCAGCAGAACAGGAATCATACAGCAGGCCCCAGTAAATCACACTCCAGCAGAACAGGAATCATACAGCAGGTCCCAGTAAATCACAATGTCCATCAAAACAGGAATCAGACAGCAGGTCCCAGTAAATCACACACTGTCCATCAGAACAGGAATCATACAGCAGGTCCCAGTAAATGACAATGTCCATCAGAGCAGGAATCATACAGCAGGTCCCAGGAAATCACACTGTCCATCAGAACAGGAATCACACAGCAGGTCGCAGTAAATCACACACTGTCCAGCAGAACAGGAATCATACAGCAGGTCCCAGTAAATCACAATGTCCATCAAAACAGGAATCAGACAGCAGGTCCCAGTAAATAACACACTGTCCATCAGAACAGGAATCACACAGCAGGTCCCAGTAAATCACACACTGTCCATCAGAACAGGAATCATACAGCAGGTCCCAGTCAATCACACTGTCCATCAGAACAGGAATCGTACAGCAGGTCCCAGTAAATCACACTGTCCATCAGAACAGGGATCATGCAGCAGGTCTCAGTAAATCACAATGTCCATCAGAACAGGAATCGGACAGCAGGTCCCAGTAAATCACACTCCAGCAGAACAGGAATCATACAGCAGGCCCCAGTAAATCACACTCCAGCAGAACAGGAATCATACAGCAGGTCCCAGTAAATCACACTCCAGCAGAACAGGAATCATACAGCAGGTTCCAGTAAATCACACTGTCCATCAGAACAGGAATCATGCAGCAGGTCCCAGTAAATCACACACTCCTTCAGAACAGGAATCAAACAGCAGGTCCCAGTAAATCACACACTGTCCATCAGAACAGGGATCATACAGCAGGTCCCAGTAAATCTCACACTGTCCATCAGAACAGGAATCAAACAGCAGGTCCCAGTAAATCACATACTGTCCATCAGAACAGGGATCATACAGCAGGTCCCAGTAAATCTCTCACTGTCCATCAGAACGGGAATCATACAGCAGGTCCCAGTAAATCACACACTGTTCATCAGAACTGGAATCATACAGCAGGTCCCAGTAAATCACATACTGTCCATTAGAACAGGAATCATACAGCAGGTCCGAGTAAATCACACAGCAGGTCCCAGTAAATCACACACTGTTCATTAGAACAGGAATCATACAGCAGGTCCCAGTAAATCACACTCCAGCAGAACAGGAATCATACAGCAGGTCCCAGTAAATCACACTGTCCATCAGAACAGGAATCATACAGCAGGTCCCAGTAAATCACACACTGTCCATCAGAACAGGAATCACACAGCAGGTCCCAGTAAATCACACACTGTCCATCAGAACAGGAATCAGACAGCAGGTCCCAGCAAATCACACACTGTCCTTCAGAACAGGAATCAAACAGCAGGTCCCAGTAAATCACAATGTCCATCAGAACAGGAATCACACAGCAGGTCCCAGTAAATCACACACTGTCCATCAGAACAGGAATCACACAGCAGGTCCTAGTAAATCACACACTGTCCATCAGAACAGGGATCATCCAGCAGGTCCCAGTAAATCTCTCACTGTCCATCAGAACAGGAATCATAAAGCAGGTCCGAGTAAATCACACAGCAGCTCCCAGTAAATCACACACTGTCCATTAGAACAGGAATCATACAGCAGGTCCCAGTAAATCACACTGTCCATCAGAACTGGAATCGTACAGCAGGTCCCAGTAAATCACACTGTCCATCAGAACAGGAATCACACAGCAGGCCCCAGTAAATCACACACTGTCCATCAGAACAGGAATCACACAGCAGGTCCTAGTAAATCACACACTGTCCATCAGAACAGGGATCATCCAGCAGGTCCCAGTAAATCTCTCACTGTCCATCAGAACAGGAATCATAAAGCAGGTCCGAGTAAATCACACAGCAGCTCCCAGTAAATCACAATGTCCATCAGAACAGGAATCACACAGCAGGTCCCAGTAAATCACACACTGTCCATCAGAACAGGAATCACACAGCAGGTCCTAGTAAATCACACAGTCCATCAGAACAGGGATCATCCAGCAGGTCCCAGTAAATCTCTCACTGTCCATCAGAACAGGAATCATAAAGCAGGTCCGAGTAAATCACACACTGTCCATTAGAACAGGAATCATACAGCAGGTCCCAGTAAATCACACTGTCCATCAGAACGGGAATCATACAGCAGGTCCCAGTAAATCACACACTGTCCATCAGAACGGGAATCATACAGCAGGTCCCAGTAAATCACACACTGTCCCTTAGAACAGGAATCATACAGCAGGTCCGAGTAAATCACACAGCAGGTCCCAGTAAATCACACACTGTCCATTAGAACAGGAATCATACAGCAGGTCCCAGTAAATCACACTCCAGCAGAACAGGAATCAGACAGCAGGTCCCAGTAAATCACACACTGTCCATCAGAACAGGAATCATACAGCAGGTCCCAGTAAATCACAATGTCTATCAGAGCAGGAATCATACAGCAGGTCCCAGTAAATCACACTCCATCAGAGCAGGAATCATACAGCAGGTCCCAGTAAATCACACACTGTCCATCAGAACAGGAATCATACAGCAGGTCCCAGTAAATCACAGACTGTCCATCAGAACAGGAATCACACAGCAGGTCCCAGTAAATCACACACTGTCCATCAGAACAGGAATCACACAGCAGGTCCCAGTAAATCTCACACTGTCCATCAGAATAGGAATCATACAGCAGGCCCCAGTAAATCACACTCCAGCAGAACAGGAATCATACAGCAGGTCCCAGTAAATCACTCTCCAGCAGAACAGGAATCATACAGCAGGTCCCAGTAAATCATACTGTCCATCAGAACAGGAATCACACAGCAGGTCCCAGTCAATCACACTGTCCATCAGAACAGGAATCATACAGCAGGTCCCAGTAAATCACACTGTCCATCAGAACAGGAATCACACAGCAGGTCCCAGTAAATTATACTCCAGCCGAACAGGAATACAGCTGGCCCCAGTAAATCACACTCCAGCAGAACAGGAATCATACAGCAGGTCCCAGTAAATCACACTCCAGCAGAACAGGAATCATACAGCAGGTTCCAGTAAATCACACTGTCCATCAGAACAGGGATCATACAGCAGGTCCCAGTAAATCACACACTGTCCATCAGAACAGGAATCATACAGCAGGTCCCAGTAAATCACACACTGTCCATCAGAACAGGAATCACACAGCAGGTCCCAGTAAATCACACACTGTCCATCAGAAGAGGGATCATGCAGCAGGTCCCAGTAAATCACACACTGTCCTTCAGAACAGGAATCAAACAACAGGTCCCAGTAAATCACACTGTCCATCAGAACAGGAATCACACAGCAGGTCCCAGTAAATCACACACTGTCCATCAGAACAGGGATCATACAGCAGGTCCCAGTAAATCTCTCACTGTCCATCAGAACAGGAATCAAACAGCAGGTCCCAGTAAATCACATACTGTCCATCAGAACAGGGATCATACAGCAGGTCCCAGCAAATCACACACTGTCCATTAGAACAGGAATCAAACAGCAGGTCCCAGTAAATCACATACTGTCCATCAGAACAGGGATCATACAGCAGGTCCCAGCAAATCACACACTGTCCATCAGAACAGGAATCACACAGCAGGTCCCAGTAAATCACACACTGTCCATCAGAACAGGGATCATACAGCAGGTACCAGTAAATCTCTCACTGTCCATCAGAACGGGAATCAAAAAGCAGGTCCCAGTAAATCACACACTGTCCATCAGAACGGGAATCATACAGCAGGTCCCAGCAAATCACACACTGTCCATTAGAACAGGAATCATACAGCAGGTCCGAGTAAATCACACAGCAGGTCCCAGGAAATCACACACTGTCCATTAGAACAGGAATTATACAGCAGGTCCCAGGAAATCACACTGTCCATCAGAGCAGGGATCATGCAGCAGGTCTCATTAAATCACAATGTCCAAAAGAACAGGAATCATACAGCAGGTCCCAGTAAATCACACTCCAGCAGAACAGGAATCATACAGCAGGCCCCAGTAAATCACACTCCAGCAGAGCAGGAATCACACAGCAGGTCCCAGTAAATCACACACTGTCCATCAGAACAGGAATCACACAGCAGGTCCCAGTAAATCTCACACTGTCCATCAGAATAGCAATCATACAGCAGGTCCCAATAAATCACACAATGTCCATCAGAACAGGAATCATACAGCAGGTCCCAGTAAATCACACACTGTCCATCAGAACAGGAATCATACAGCAGGTCCCAGTGAATCTCACACTGTCCATCAGAATAGGAATCATACAGCAGGTCCCAGTAAATCACACACTGTCCATCAGAATCGGAATCATACAGCAGGTCCCAGTGAATCTCAAACTGTCCATCAGAATAGGAATCATACAGCAGGTCCCAGTAAATCTCACACTGTCCATCAGAATAGGAATCATACAGCAGGTCCCAGTGAATCTCACACTGTCCATCAGAACAGGAATCATACAGCAGGTCCGAGTAAATCACACAGCAGGTCCCAGTAAATCACACACTGTTCATTAGAACAGGAATCATACAGCAGGTCCCAGTAAATCACACTCCAGCAGAAAAGGAATCATACAGCAGGTCCCAGTAAATCACACTGTCCATCAGAACAGGAATCATACAGCAGGTCCCAGTAAATCACACACTGTCCATCAGAACAGGAATCACACAGCAGGTCCCAGTAAATCACACACTGTCCTTCAGAACAGGAATCAAACAGCAGGTCCCAGTAAATCACAATGTCCATCAGAACAGGAATCACACAGCTGGTCCCAGTAAATCACACACTGTCCATCAGAACAGGAATCACACAGCAGGTCCTAGTAAATCACACACTGTCCATCAGAACAGGAATCATAAAGCAGGTCCGAGTAAATCACACAGCAGCTCCCAGTAAATCACACACTGTCCATTAGAACAGGAATCATACAGCAGGTCCCAGTAAATCACACTGTCCATCAGAGCAGGGATCATGCAGCAGGTCTCATTAAATCACAATGTCCAAAAGAACAGGAATCATACAGCAGGTCCCAGTAAATCACACTCCAGCAGAACAGGATCATACAGCAGGCCCCAGTAAATCACACTCCAGCAGAACAGGAATCATACAGCAGGCCCCAGTAAATCACACTCCAGCAGAGCAGGAATCACACAGCAGGTCCCAGTAAATCACACACTGTCCATCAGAACAGGAATCACACAGCAGGTCCCAGTAAATCACAATGTCCATCAGAGCAGGAATCACACAGCAGGTCCCAGTAAATCACACACTGTCCATCAGAACAGGAATCACACAGCAGGTCCCAGTGAATCTCACACTGTCCATCAGAATAGGAATCATACAGCAGGTCCCAGTAAATCACACACTGTCCATCAGAATCGGAATCATACAGCAGGTCCCAGTGAATCTCAAACTGTCCATCAGAATAGGAATCATACAGCAGGTCCCAGTAAATCTCACACTGTCCATCAGAATAGGAATCATACAGCAGATCCCAGTGAATCTCACACTGTCCATCAGAACAGGAATCATACAGCAGGTCCCAGTAAATCACACTGTCCATCAGAACAGGAATCACACAGCAGGTCCCAGTAAATTATACTCCAGCCGAACAGGAATACAGCTGGCCCCAGTAAATCACACTCCAGCAGAACAGGAATCATACAGCAGGTCCCAGTAAATCACACTCCAGCAGAACAGGAATCATACAGCAGGTTCCAGTAAATCACACTGTCCATCAGAACAGGGATCATACAGCAGGTCCCAGTAAATCACACACTGTCCATCAGAACAGGAATCACACAGCAGGTCCCAGTAAATCACACACTGTCCATCAGAAGAGGGATCATGCAGCAGGTCCCAGTAAATCACACACTGTCCTTCAGAACAGGAATCAAACAACAGGTCCCAGTAAATCACACTGTCCATCAGAACAGGAATCACACAGCAGGTCCCAGTAAATCACACACTGTCCATCAGAACAGGGATCATACAGCAGGTCCCAGTAAATCTCACACTGTCCATCAGAACAGGAATCAAACAGCAGGTCCCAGTAAATCACATACTGTCCATCAGAACAGGGATCATACAGCAGGTACCAGTAAATCTCTCACTGTCCATCAGAACGGGAATCAAAAAGCAGGTCCCAGTAAATCACACACTGTCCATCAGAACGGGAATCATACAGCAGGTCCCAGCAAATCACACACTGTCCATTAGAACAGGAATCATACAGCAGGTCCGAGTAAATCACACAGCAGGTCCCAGGAAATCACACACTGTCCATTAGAACAGGAATCATACAGCAGGTCCCAGGAAATCACACTGTCCATCAGAGCAGGGATCATGCAGCAGGTCTCATTAAATCACAATGTCCAAAAGAACAGGAATCATACAGCAGGTCCCAGTAAATCACACTCCAGCAGAACAGGATCATACAGCAGGCCCCAGTAAATCACACTCCAGCAGAACAGGAATCATACAGCAGGCCCCAGTAAATCACACTCCAGCAGAGCAGGAATCACACAGCAGGTCCCAGTAAATCACACACTGTCCATCAGAACAGGAATCACACAGCAGGTCCCAGTAAATCTCACACTGTCCATCAGAATAGCAATCATACAGCAGGTCCCAATAAATCACACAATGTCCATCAGAACAGGAATCATACAGCAGGTCCCAGTAAATCACACACTGTCCATCAGAACAGGAATCATACAGCAGGTCCCAGTGAATCTCACACTGTCCATCAGAATAGGAATCATACAGCAGGTCCCAGTAAATCACACACTGTCCATCAGAATCGGAATCATACAGCAGGTCCCAGTGAATCTCAAACTGTCCATCAGAATAGGAATCATACAGCAGGTCCCAGTAAATCTCACACTGTCCATCAGAATAGGAATCATACAGCAGGTCCCAGTGAATCTCACACTGTCCATCAGAACAGGAATCATACAGCAGGTCCGAGTAAATCACACAGCAGGTCCCAGTAAATCACACAATGTTCATTAGAACAGGAATCATACAGCAGGTCCCAGTAAATCACACTCCAGCAGAAAAGGAATCATACAGCAGGTCCCAGTAAATCACACTGTCCATCAGAACAGGAATCATACAGCAGGTCCCAGTAAATCACACACTGTCCATCAGAACAGGAATCACACAGCAGGTCCCAGTAAATCACACACTGTCCTTCAGAACAGGAATCAAACAGCAGGTCCCAGTAAATCACAATGTCCATCAGAACAGGAATCACACAGCTGGTCCCAGTAAATCACACACTGTCCATCAGAACAGGAATCACACAGCAGGTCCTAGTAAATCACACACTGTCCATCAGAACAGGAATCATAAAGCAGGTCCGAGTAAATCACACAGCAGCTCCCAGTAAATCACACACTGTCCATTAGAACAGGAATCATACAGCAGGTCCCAGTAAATCACACTGTCCATCAGAGCAGGGATCATGCAGCAGGTCTCATTAAATCACAATGTCCAAAAGAACAGGAATCATACAGCAGGTCCCAGTAAATCACACTCCAGCAGAACAGGATCATATAGCAGGCCCCAGTAAATCACACTCCAGCAGAACAGGAATCATACAGCAGGCCCCAGTAAATCACACTCCAGCAGAGCAGGAATCACACAGCAGGTCCCAGTAAATCACACACTGTCCATCAGAACAGGAATCACACAGCAGGTCCCAGTAAATCACAATGTCCATCAGAGCAGGAATCACACAGCAGGTCCCAGTAAATCACACACTGTCCATCAGAACAGGAATCATACAGCAGGTCCCAGTGAATCTCACACTGTCCATCAGAATAGGAATCATACAGCAGGTCCCAGTAAATCACACACTGTCCATCAGAATCGGAATCATACAGCAGGTCCCAGTGAATCTCAAACTGTCCATCAGAATAGGAATCATACAGCAGGTCCCAGTAAATCTCACACTGTCCATCAGAATAGGAATCATACAGCAGGTCCCAGTGAATCTCACACTGTCCATCAGAACAGGAATCATACAGCAGGTCCCAGTAAATCACACTATCCATCAGAACAGGTATCATGCAGCAGGTCCCAGTAAATTATACTCCAGCCGAACAGGAATACAGCTGGCCCCAGTAAATCACACTCCAGCAGAACAGGAATCATACAGCAGGTCCCAGTAAATCACACTCCAGCAGAACTGGAATCATACAGCAGGTTCCAGTAAATCACACTGTCCATCAGAACAGGGATCATACAGCAGGTCCCAGTAAATCACACACTGTCCATCAGAACAGGAATCATACAGCAAGTCCCAGTAAATCACACACTGTCCATCAGAACAGGGATCATGCAGCAGGTCCCAGTAAATCACACACTGTCCTTCAGAACAGGAATCAAACAGCAGGTCCCAGTAAATCACACACTGTCCATCAGAACAGGGATCATACAGCAGGTCCCAGTAAATCTCACACTGTCCATCAGAACAGGAATCAAACAGCAGGTCCCAGTAAATCACATACTGTCCATCAGAACAGGGATCATACAGCAGGTCCCAGTAAATCTCACACTGTCCATCAGAACGGGAATCATACAGCAGGTCCCAGTAAATCACACACTGTCCATTAGAACAGGAATCATACAGCAGGTCCGAGTAAATCACACAGCAGGTCCCAGTAAATCACACACTGTCCATTAGAACAGGAATCATACAGCAGGTCCCAGTAAATCACACTCCAGCAGAACAGGAATCAGACAGCAGGTCCCAGTAAATCACACACTGTCCATCAGAACAGGAATCATACAGCAGGTCCCAGTAAATCACAATGTCCATCAGAGCACGAATCATCCAGCAGGTCCCAGTAAATCACACTCCAGCAGAACAGGATCATACAGCAGGCCCCAGTAAATCACACTCCAGCAGAACAGGAATCATACAGCAGGCCCCAGTAAATCACACTCCAGCAGAGCAGGAATCACACAGCAGGTCCCAGTAAATCACACACTGTCCATCAGAACAGGAATCACACAGCAGGTCCCAGTAAATCACAATGTCCATCAGAGCAGGAATCACACAGCAGGTCCCAGTAAATCACACACTGTCCATCAGAATCGGAATCATACAGCAGGTCCCAGTGAATCTCACACTGTCCATCAGAATAGGAATCATACAGCAGGTCCCAGTAAATCACACACTGTCCATCAGAATCGGAATCATACAGCAGGTCCCAGTGAATCTCAAACTGTCCATCAGAATAGGAATCATACAGCAGGTCCCAGTAAATCTCACACTGTCCATCAGAATAGGAATCAAACAGCAGGTCCCAGTGAATCTCACACTGTCCATCAGAACAGGAATCATACAGCAGGTCCCAGTAAATCACACTGTCCATCAGAACAGGAATCGTGCAGCAGGTCCCAGTAAATTATACTCCAGCCGAACAGGAATACAGCTGGCCCCAGTAAATCACACTCCAGCAGAACAGGAATCATACAGCAGGTCCCAGTAAATCAGACTCCAGCAGAACTGGAATCATACAGCAGGTTCCAGTAAATCACACTGTCCATCAGAACAGGGATCATACAGCAGGTCCCAGTAAATCACACACTGTCCATCAGAACAGGAATCATACAGCAGGTCCCAGTAAATCACACACTGACCATCAGAACAGGAATCACACAGCAGGTCCCAGTAAATCACACACTGTCCATTAGAACAGGAATCATACAGCAGGTCCGAGTAAATCACACAGCAGGTCCCAGTAAATCACACACTGTCCATCAGAACAGGGATCATGCAGCAGGTCCCAGTAAATCACACACTGTCCTTCAGAACAGGAATCAAACAGCAGGTCCCAGTAAATCACACACTGTCCATCAGAACAGGGATCATACAGCAGGTCCCAGTAAATCACACACTGTCCTTCAGAACAGGAATCATACACTGTCCATCAGAACGGGAATCATACAGCAGGTCCCAGTAAATCACACACTGTCCATTAGAACAGGAATCATACAGCAGGTCCGAGCAAATCACACAGCAGGTCCCAGTAAATCACACACTGTCCATCAGAATAGGAATCATACAGCAGGTCCCAGTAAATCTCACACTGTCCATCAAAATAGGAATCATACAGCAGGCCCCAGTAAATCACACTCCAGCAGAACAGGAATCATACAGCAGGTCCCAGTAAATCACTCTCCAGCAGAACAGGAATCATACAGCAGGCCCCAGTAAATCACACTCCAGCAGAACAGGAATCATACAGCAGGTCCCAGTAAATCACACACTGTCCATCAGAACATGGATCATACAGCAGGTCCCAGTAAATCATACTGTCCATCAGAACAGGAATCACACAGCAGGTCCCAGTCAATCACACTGTCCATCAGAACAGGAATCGTACAGCAGGTCCCAGTAAATCACACTGTCCATCAGAACAGGAATCACACAGCAGGTCCCAGTAAATTATACTCCAGCCGAACAGGAATACAGCTGGCCCCAGTAATTCACACTCCAGCAGAACAGGAATCATACAGCAGGTCCCAGTAAATCACACTCCAGCAGAACAGGAATCATACAGCAGGTTCCAGTAAATGACACTGTCCATCAGAACAGGGATCATACAGCAGGTCCCAGTAAATCACACACTGTCCATCAGAACAGGAATCATACAGCAGGTCCCAGTAAATCACACACTGTCCATCAGAACAGGAATCACACAGCAGGTCCCAGTAAATCACACACTGTCCATCAGAAGAGGGATCATGCAGCAGGTCCCAGTAAATCACACACTGTCCTTCAGAACAGGAATCAAACAGCAGGTCCCAGTAAATCACAATGTCCATCAGAACAGGAATCACACAGCAGGTCCCAGTAAATCACACACTGTCCATCAGAACAGGGATCATACAGCAGGTCCCAGTAAATCTCACACTGTCCATCAGAACAGGAATCAAACAGCAGGTCCCAGTAAATCACATACTGTCCATCAGAACAGGGATCATACAGCAGGTCCCAGTAAATCTCTCACTGTCCATCAGAACGGGAATCATACAGCAGGTCCCAGTAAATCACACACTGTCCATCAGAACGGGAATCATACAGCAGGTCCCAGCAAATCACACACTGTCCATTAGAACAGGAATCATGCAGCAGGTCCGAGTAAATCACACAGCAGGTCCCAGGAAATCACACACTGTCCATTAGAACAGGAATCATACAGCAGGTCCCAGGAAATCACACTGTCCATCAGAGCAGGGATCATACAGCAGGTCTCAGTAAATCACAATGTCCAAAAGAACACGAATCATACAGCAGGTCCCAGTAAATCACACTCCAGCAGAACAGGATCATACAGCAGGCCCCAGTAAATCACACTCCAGCAGAACAGGAATCATACAGCAGGCCCCAGTAAATCACACTCCAGCAGAGCAGGAATCACACAGCAGGTCCCAGTAAATCGCACACTGTCCATCAGAACAGGAATCACACAGCAGGTCCCAGTAAATTATAATGTCCATCAGAGCAGGAATCACACAGCAGGTCCCAGTAAATCACACACTGTCCATCAGAATCGGAATCATGCAGCAGGTCTCAGTGAATCTCAAACTGTCCATCAGAATAGGAATCATACAGCAGGTCCCAGTAAATCTCACACTGTCCATCAGAATAGGAATCATACAGCAGGTCCCAGTGAATCTCACACTGTCCATCAGAACAGGAATCATACAGCAGGTCCCAATAAATCACACTGTCCATCAGAACAGGAATCATGCAGCAGGTCCCAGTAAATTATACTCCAGCCGAACAGGAATACAGCTGGCCCCAGTAAATCACACTCCAGCAGAACAGGAATCATACAGCAGGTCCCAGTAAATCACACTCCAGCAGAACTGGAATCATACAGCAGGTTCCAGTAAATCACACTGTCCATCAGAACAGGGATCATACAGCAGGTCCCAGTAAATCACACACTGTCCATCAGAACAGGAATCATACAGCAGGTCCCAGTAAATCACACACTGTCCATCAGAACAGGAATCACACAGCAGGTCCCAGTAAATCACACACTGTCCATCAGAACAGGAATCAAACAGCAGGTCCCAGTAAATCACACACTGTCCATCAGAACAGGGATCATACAGCAGGTCCCAGTAAATCTCACACTGTCCATCAGAACGGGAATCATACAGCAGGTCCCAGTAAATCACACACTGTCCATCAGAACGGGAATCATACAGCAGGTTCCAGTAAATCACACACTGTCCATTAGAACAGGAATCATACAGCAGGTCCGAGTAAATCACACAGCAGGTCCCAGTAAATCACACACTGTCCATTAGAACAGGAATCATACAGCAGGTCCCAGTAAATCACACTCCAGCAGAACAGGAATCAGACAGCAGGTCCCAGTAAATCACACACTGTCCATCAGAACAGGAATCATACAGCAGGTCCCAGTAAATCACAATGTCCATCAGAGCAGGAATCATACAGCAGGTCCCAGTAAATCACACTCCAGCAGAACAGGATCATACAGCAGGCCGCAGTAAATCACACTCCAGCAGAACAGGAATCATACAGCAGGCCCCAGTAAATCACACTCCAGCAGAGCAGGAATCACACAGCAGGTCCCAGTAAATCACACACTGTCCATCAGAACAGGAATCACACAGCAGGTCCCAGTAAATCACAATGTCCATCAGAGCAGGAATCACACAGCAGGTCCCAGTAAATCACACACTGTCCATCAGAATCGGAATCATACAGCAGGTCCCAGTAAATCTCTCACTGTCCATCAGAATAGCAATCATACAGCAGGTCCCAATAAATCACACACTGTCCATCAGAACAGGAATCATACAGCAGGTCCCAGTAAATCACACACTGTCCATCAGAACAGGAATCATACAGCAGGTCCCAGTGAATCTCACACTGTCCATCAGAATAGGAATCATACAGCAGGTCCCAGTAAATCTCACACTGTCCATCAGAATAGGAATCATACAGCAGGTCCCAGTGAATCTCACACTGTCCATCAGAACAGGAATCATACAGCAGGTCCCAGTAAATCACACTGTCCATCAGAACAGGAATCGTGCAGCAGGTCCCAGTAAATTATACTCCAGCCGAACAGGAATACAGCTGGCCCCAGTAAATCACACTCCAGCAGAACAGGAATCATACAGCAGGTCCCAGTAAATCACACTCCAGCAGAACTGGAATCATACAGCAGGTTCCAGTAAATCACACTGTCCATCAGAACAGGGATCATACAGCAGGTCCCAGTAAATCACACACTGTCCATCAGAACAGGAATCATACAGCAGGTCCGAGTAAATCACACAGCAGGTCCCAGTAAATCACACACTGTCCATTAGAACAGGTATCATACAGCAGGTCCCAGTAAATCACACTCCAGCAGAAGAGGAATCAGACAGCAGGCCCCAGTAAATCACACACTGTCCATCAGAACAGGAATCATACAGCAGGTCCCAGTAAATCACACTCCAGCAGAACTGGAATCATACAGCAGGTTCCAGTAAATCACACTGTCCATCAGAACAGGGATCATACAGCAGGTCCCAGTAAATCACACACTGTCCATCAGAACAGGAATCATACAGCAGGTCCCAGTAAATCACACACTGTCCATCAGAACAGGAATCACACAGCAGGTCCCAGTAAATCACACACTGTCCATCAGAACAGGGATCATGCAGCAGGTCCCAGTAAATCACACACTGTCCTTCAGAACAGGAATCAAACAGCAGGTCCCAGTAAATCACACACTGTCCATCAGAACAGGGATCATACAGCAGGTCCCAGTAAATCTCACACTGTCCATCAGAACAGGAATCAAACAGCAGGTCCCAGTCAATCACATACTGTCCATCAGAACAGGGATCATACAGCAGGTCCCAGTAAATCTCACACTGTCCATCAGAACGGGAATCATACAGCAGGTCCCAGTAAATCACACACTGTCCATTAGAACAGGAATCATACAGCAGGTCCCAGTAAATCACACACTGTCCATCAGAACAGGAATCATACAGCAGGTCCCAGTAAATCACAATGTCCATCAGAGCAGGAATCATACAGCAGGTCCCAGTAAATCACACACTGTCCATTAGAACAGGAATCATACAGCAGGTCCGAGTAAATCACACAGCAGGTCCCAGTAAATCACACACTGTCCATTAGAACAGGAATCATACAGCAGGTCCCAGTAAATCACACTCCAGCAGAACAGGATCATACAGCAGGCCCCAGTAAATCACACTCCAGCAGAACAGGAATCATACAGCAGGCCCCAGTAAATCACACTCCAGCAGAGCAGGAATCACACAGCAGGTCCCAGTAAATCACACACTGTCCATCAGAACAGGAATCACACAGCAGGTCCCAGTAAATCTCACACTGTCCATCAGAATAGGAATCATACAGCAGGTCCCAGTGAATCTCACACTGTCCATCAGAATAGGAATCATACAGCAGGTCCCAGTAAATCACACACTGTCCATCAGAATCGGAATCATACAGCAGGTCCCAGTGAATCTCAAACTGTCCATCAGAATAGGAATCATACAGCAGGTCCCAGTAAATCTCACACTGTCCATCAGAATAGGAATCATACAGCAGGTCCCAGTGAATCTCACACTGTCCATCAGAACAGGAATCATACAGCAGGTCCCAGTAAATCACACTGTCCATCAGAACAGGAATCGTGCAGCAGGTCCCAGTAAATTATACTCCAGCCGAACAGGAATACAGCTGGCCCCAGTAAATCACACTCCAGCAGAACAGGAATCATACAGCAGGTCCCAGTAAATCACACTCCAGCAGAACTGGAATCATACAGCAGGTTCCAGTAAATCACACTGTCCATCAGAACAGGGATCATACAGCAGGTCCCAGTAAATCACACACTGTCCATCAGAACAGGAATCATACAGCAGGTCCCAGTAAATCACACACTGACCATCAGAACAGGAATCACTCAGCAGGTCCCAGTAAATTACACACTGTCCATCAGAACAGGGATCATGCAGCAGGTCCCAGTAAATCACACACTGTCCTTCAGAACAGGAATCAAACAGCAGGTCCCAGTAAATCACACACTGTCCATCAGAACAGGAATCATACAGCAGGTCCGAGTAAATCACACAGCAGGCCCCAGTAAATCACACACTGTCCATCAGAACAGGAATCATACAGCAGGTCCCAGTAAATCACACTCCAGCAGAACTGGAATCATACAGCAGGTTCCAGTAAATCACACTGTCCATCAGAACAGGGATCATACAGCAGGTCCCAGTAAATCACACACTGTCCATCAGAACAGGAATCATACAGCAGGTCCCAGTAAATCACACACTGTCCATCAGAACAGGGATCATACAGCAGGTCCCAGTAAATCACACAGCAGGCCCCAGTAAATCACACACTGTCCATCAGAACAGGAATCATACAGCAGGTCCCAGTAAATCACACTCCAGCAGAACTGGAATCATACAGCAGGTTCCAGTAAATCACACTGTCCATCAGAACAGGGATCATACAGCAGGTCCCAGTAAATCACACACTGTCCATCAGAACAGGAATCATACAGCAGGTCCCAGTAAATCACACACTGTCCATCAGAACAGGAATCACACAGCAGGTCCCAGTAAATCACACACTGTCCATCAGAACAGGGATCATGCAGCAGGTCCCAGTAAATCACACACTGTCCTTCAGAACAGGAATCAAACAGCAGGTCCCAGTAAATCACACACTGTCCATCAGAACAGGGATCATACAGCAGGTCCCAGTAAATCTCACACTGTCCATCAGAACAGGAATCAAACAGCAGGTCCCAGTAAATCACATACTGTCCATCAGAACAGGGATCATACAGCAGGTCCCAGTAAATCTCACACTGTCCATCAGAACGGGAATCATACAGCAGGTCCCAGTAAATCACACACTGTCCATTAGAACAGGAATCATACAGCAGGTCCGAGTAAATCACACAGCAGGTCCCAGTAAATCACACACTGTCCATTAGAACAGGAATCATACAGCAGGTCCCAGTAAATCACACTCCAGCAGAACAGGAATCAGACAGCAGGTCCCAGTAAATCACACACTGTCCATCAGAACAGGAATCATACAGCAGGTCCCAGTAAATCACAATGTCCATCAGAGCAGGAATCATACAGCAGGTCCCAGTAAATCACACACTGTCCATTAGAACAGGAATCATACAGCAGGTCCGAGTAAATCACACAGCAGGTCCCAGTAAATCACACACTGTCCATTAGAACAGGAATCATACAGCAGGTCCCAGTAAATCACACTCCAGCAGAACAGGATCATACAGCAGGCCCCAGTAAATCACACTCCAGCAGAACAGGAATCATACAGCAGGCCCCAGTAAATCACACTCCAGCAGAGCAGGAATCACACAGCAGGTCCCAGTAAATCACACACTGTCCATCAGAACAGGAATCACACAGCAGGTCCCAGTAAATCACAATGTCCATCAGAGCAGGAATCACACAGCAGGTCCCAGTAAATCACACACTGTCCATCAGAATCGGAATCATACAGCAGGTCCCAGTAAATCACACTGTCCATCAGAACAGGAATCGTGCAGCAGGTCCCAGTAAATTATACTCCAGCCGAACAGGAATACAGCTGGCCCCAGTAAATCACACTCCAGCAGAACAGGAATCATACAGCAGGTCCCAGTAAATCACACTCCAGCAGAACTGGAATCATACAGCAGGTTCCAGTAAATCACACTGTCCATCAGAACAGGGATCATACAGCAGGTCCCAGTAAATCACACACTGTCCATCAGAACAGGAATCATACAGCAGGTCCCAGTAAATCACACACTGACCATCAGAACAGGAATCACACAGCAGGTCCCAGTAAATTACACACTGTCCATCAGAACAGGGATCATGCAGCAGGTCCCAGTAAATCACACACTGTCCTTCAGAACAGGAATCAAACAGCAGGTCCCAGTAAATCACACACTGTCCATCAGAACAGGGATCATACAGCAGGTCCCAGTAAATCACACACTGTCCTTCAGAACAGGAATCATACAGCAGGTCCCAGTAAATCACACACTGTCCATCAGAACGGGAATCATACAGCAGGTCCCAGTAAATCACACACTGTCCATTAGAACAGGAATCATACAGCAGGTCCGAGTAAATCACACAGCAGGTCCCAGTAAATCACACACTGTCCATCAGAATAGGAATCATACAGCAGGTCCCAGTAAATCTCACACTGTCCATCAAAATAGGAATCATACAGCAGGCCCCAGTAAATCACACTCCAGCAGAACAGGAATCATACAGCAGGCCCCAGTAAATCACACTCCAGCAGAACAGGAATCATACAGCAGGTCCCAGTAAATCACACACTGTCCATCAGAACATGGATCATACAGCAGGTCCCAGTAAATCATACTGTCCATCAGAACAGGAATCACACAGCAGGTCCCAGTCAATCACACTGTCCATCAGAACAGGAATCGTACAGCAGGTCCCAGTAAATCACACTGTCCATCAGAACAGGAATCACACAGCAGGTCCCAGTAAATTATACTCCAGCCGAACAGGAATACAGCTGGCCCCAGTAAATCACACTCCAGCAGAACAGGAATCATACAGCAGGTCCCAGTAAATCACACTCCAGCAGAACAGGAATCATACAGCAGGTTCCAGTAAATGACACTGTCCATCAGAACAGGGATCATATAGCAGGTCCCAGTAAATCACACACTGTCCATCAGAACAGGAATCATACAGCAGGTCCCAGTAAATCACACACTGTCCATCAGAACAGGAATCACACAGCAGGTCCCAGTAAATCACACACTGTCCATCAGAAGAGGGATCATGCAGCAGGTCCCAGTAAATCACACACTGTCCTTCAGAACAGGAATCAAACAGCAGGTCCCAGTAAATCACAATGTCCATCAGAACAGGAATCACACAGCAGGTCCCAGTAAATCACACACTGTCCATCAGAACAGGGATCATACAGCAGGTCCCAGTAAATCTCACACTGTCCATCAGAACAGGAATCAAACAGCAGGTCCCAGTAAATCACATACTGTCCATCAGAACAGGGATCATACAGCAGGTCCCAGTAAATCTCTCACTGTCCATCAGAACGGGAATCATACAGCAGGTCCCAGTAAATCACACACTGTCCATCAGAACGGGAATCATACAGCAGGTCCCAGCAAATCACACACTGTCCATTAGAACAGGAATCATGCAGCAGGTCCGAGTAAATCACACAGCAGGTCCCAGGAAATCACACACTGTCCATTAGAACAGGAATCATACAGCAGGTCCCAGGAAATCACACTGTCCATCAGAGCAGGGATCATACAGCAGGTCTCAGTAAATCACAATGTCCAAAAGAACACGAATCATACAGCAGGTCCCAGTAAATCACACTCCAGCAGAACAGGATCATACAGCAGGCCCCAGTAAATCACACTCCAGCAGAACAGGAATCATACAGCAGGCCCCAGTAAATCACACTCCAGCAGAGCAGGAATCACACAGCAGGTCCCAGTAAATCACACACTGTCCATCAGAACAGGAATCACACAGCAGGTCCCAGTAAATTATAATGTCCATCAGAGCAGGAATCACACAGCAGGTCCCAGTAAATCACACACTGTCCATCAGAATCGGAATCATACAGCAGGTCCCAGTGAATCTCAAACTGTCCATCAGAATAGGAATCATACAGCAGGTCCCAGTAAATCTCACACTGTCCATCAGAATAGGAATCATACAGCAGGTCCCAGTGAATCTCACACTGTCCATCAGAACAGGAATCATACAGCAGGTCCCAATAAATCACACTGTCCATCAGAACAGGAATCATGCAGCAGGTTCCAGTAAATCACACTGTCCATCAGAACAGGGATCATACAGCAGGTCCCAGTAAATCACACACTGTCCATCAGAACAGGAATCATACAGCAGGTCCCAGTAAATCACACACTGTCCATCAGAACAGGAATCACACAGCAGGTCCCAGTAAATCACACACTGTCCATCAGAACAGGGATCATGCAGCTGGTCCCAGTAAATCACACACTGTCCTTCAGAACAGGAATCAAACAGCAGGTCCCAGTAAATCACACACTGTCCATCAGAACAGGGATCATACAGCAGGTCCCAGTAAATCTCACACTGTCCATCAGAACAGGAATCAAACAGCAGGTCCCAGTAAATCACATACTGTCCATCAGAACAGGGATCATACAGCAGGTCCCAGTAAATCTCACACTGTCCATCAGAACGGGAATCATACAGCAGGTCCCAGTAAATCACACACTGTCCATCAGAACGGGAATCATACAGCAGGTCCCAGTAAATCACACACTGTCCATTAGAACAGGAATCATACAGCAGGTCCGAGTAAATCACACAGCAGGTCCCAGTAAATCACACACTGTCCATTAGAACAGGAATCATACAGCAGGTCCCAGTAAATCACACTCCAGCAGAACAGGAATCAGACAGCAGGTCCCAGTAAATCACACACTGTCCATTAGAACAGGAATCATACAGCAGGTCCCAGTAAATCACACTCCAGCAGAACAGGATCATACAGCAGGCCCCAGTAAATCACACTCCAGCAGAACAGGAATCATACAGCAGGCCCCAGTAAATCACACTCCAGCAGAGCAGGAATGACACAGCAGGTCCCAGTAAATCACACACTGTCCATCAGAACAGGAATCACACAGCAGGTCCCAGTAAATCACACACTGTCCATCAGAATCGGAATCATACAACAGGTCCCAGTAAATCTCTCACTGTCCATCAGAATAGCAATCATACAGCAGGTCCCAATAAATCACACACTGTCCATCAGAACAGGAATCATACAGCAGGTCCCAGTAAATCACACACTGTCCATCAGAACAGGAATCATACAGCAGGTCCCAGTGAATCTCACACTGTCCATCAGAATAGGAATCATACAGCAGGTCCCAGTAAATCACACACTGTCCATCAGAATCGGAATCATACAGCAGGTCCCAGTGAATCTCAAACTGTCCATCAGAATAGGAATCATACAGCAGGTCCCAGTAAATCTCACACTGTCCATCAGAATAGGAATCATACAGCAGGTCCCAGTGAATCTCACACTGTCCATCAGAACAGGAATCATACAGCAGGTCCCAGTAAATCACACTGTCCATCAGAACAGGAATCGTGCAGCAGGTCCCAGTAAATTATACTCCAGCCGAACAGGAATACAGCTGGCCCCAGTAAATCACACTCCAGCAGAACAGGAATCATACAGCAGGTCCCAGTAAATCACACTCCAGCAGAACTGGAATCATACAGCAGGTTCCAGTAAATCACACTGTCCATCAGAACAGGGATCATACAGCAGGTCCCAGTAAATCACACACTGTCCATCAGAACAGGAATCATACAGCAGGTCCCAGTAAATCACACACTGTCCATCAGAACAGGAATCACACAGCAGGTCCCAGTAAATTACACACTGTCCATCAGAACAGGGATCATGCAGCAGGTCCCAGTAAATCACACACTGTCCTTCAGAACAGGAATCAAACAGCAGGTCCCAGTAAATCACACACTGTCCATCAGATTGGGAATCATACAGCAGGTCCCAGTAAATCACACACTGTCCATTAGAACAGGAATCATACAGCAGGTCCGAGTAAATCACACAGCAGGTCCCAGTAAATCACACACTGTCCATTAGAACAGGAATCATACAGCAGGTCCCAGTAAATCACACTCCAGCAGAAGAGGAATCAGACAGCAGGCCCCAGTAAATCACACACTGTCCATCAGAACAGGAATCATACAGCAGGTCCCAGTAAATCACACTCCATCAGAGCAGGAATCATACAGCAGGTCCCAGTAAATCACACACTGTCCATCAGAACAGGAATCACACAGCAGGTCCCAGGAAATCACACACTGTCCATTAGAACAGGAATCATACAGCAGGTCCCAGGAAATCACACTGTCCATCAGAGCAGGGATCATACAGCAGGTCTCAGTAAATCACAATGTCCAAAAGAACACGAATCATACAGCAGGTCCCAGTAAATCACACTCCAGCAGAACAGGATCATACAGCAGGCCCCAGTAAATCACACTCCAGCAGAACAGGAATCATTCAGCAGGTCCCAGTAAATCACACTCCAGCAGAACAGGAATCATACAGCAGGCCCCAGTAAATCACACTAGAGCAGAACAGGAATCACACAGCAGGTCCCAGTAAATCAAACTGTCCATCAAAACAGGAATCACACAGCAGGTCCCAGTAAATCACACTGTCCATCAGAACAGGAATCATACAGTAGGTCCCAGTAAATGACAATGTCCATCAGAGCAGGAATCATACAGCAGGTCCCAGTAAATCACACACTGTCCAGCAGAACAGGAATCATACAGCAGGTCCCAGTAAATCACAATGTCCATCAAAACAGGAATCAGACAGCAGGTCCCAGTAAATTACACACTGTCCATCAGAACAGGAATCATACAGCAGGTCCCAGTAAATCACACACTGTCCATCAGAAGAGGGATCATGCAGCAGGTCCCAGTAAATCACACACTGTCCTTCAGAACAGGAATCAAACAGCAGGTCCCAGTAAATCACAATGTCCATCAGAACAGGAATCACACAGCAGGTCCCAGTAAATCACACACTGTCCATCAGAACAGGGATCATACAGCAGGTCCCAGTAAATCTCACACTGTCCATCAGAACGGGAATCATACAGCAGGTCCCAGCAAATCACACACTGTCCATTAGAACAGGAATCATACAGCAGGTCCGAGTAAATCACACAGCAGGTCCCAGGAAATCACACACTGTCCATTAGAACAGGAATCATACAGCAGGTCCCAGGAAATCACACTGTCCATCAGAGCAGGGATCATACAGCAGGTCTCAGTAAATCACAATGTCCAAAAGAACACGAATCATACAGCAGGTCCCAGTAAATCACACTCCAGCAGAACAGGATCATACAGCAGGCCCCAGTAAATCACACTCCAGCAGAACAGGAATCATACAGCAGGCCCCAGTAAATCACACTCCAGCAGAGCAGGAATCACACAGCAGGTCCCAGTAAATCACACACTGTCCATCAGAACAGGAATCACACAGCAGGTCCCAGTAAATTACAATGTCCATCAGAGCAGGAATCACACAGCAGGTCCCAGTAAATCACACACTGTCCATCAGAATCGGAATCATACAGCAGGTCCCAGTAAATCTCACACTGTCCATCAGAATAGCAATCATACAGCAGGTCCCAATAAATCACACACTGTCCATCAGAACAGGAATCACACAGCAGGTCCCAGTAAATTACAATGTCCATCAGAGCAGGAATCACACAGCAGGTCCCAGTAAATCACACACTGTCCATCAGAATCGGAATTATACAGCAGGTCCCAGTAAATCTCACACTGTCCATCAGAATAGCAATCATACAGCAGGTCCCAATAAATCACACACTGTCCATCAGAACAGGAATCATACAGCAGGTCCCAGTGAATCTCACACTGTCCATCAGAATAGGAATCATACAGCAGGTCCCAGTAAATCACACACTGTCCATCAGAATCGGAATCATACAGCAGGTCCCAGTGAATCTCACACTGTCCATCAGAACAGGAATCATACAGCAGGTCCCAGTAAATCACACTCCAGCAGAACAGGAATCATACAGCAGACCCCAGTAAATCACACTCCAGCAGAACAGGAATCATTCAGCAGGTCCCAGTAAATCACACTCCAGCAGAACAGGAATCATACAGCAGGCCCCAGTAAATCACACTAGAGCAGAACAGGAATCACACAGCAGGTCCCAGTAAATCACACTGTCCATCAAAACAGGAATCACACAGCAGGTCCCAGTAAATCACACTGTCCATCAGAACAGGAATCATACAGTAGGTCCCAGTAAATGACAATGTCCATCAGAGCAGGAATCATACAGCAGGTCCCAGTAAATCACACACTGTCCAGCAGAACAGGAATCATACAGCAGGTCCCAGAAAATCACAATGTCCATCAAAACAGGAATCAGACAGCAGGTCCCAGTAAATCACACACTGTCCATCAGAACAGGAATCATACAGCAGGTCCCAGTAAATGACAATGTCCATCAGAGCAGGAATCATACAGCAGGTCCCAGTAAATCATACTGTCCATCAGAACAGGAATCACACAGCAGGTCCCAGTAAATCACACACTGTCCAGCAGAACAGGAATCATACAGCAGGTCCCAGTAAATCACAATGTCCATCAAAACAGGAATCAGACAGCAGGTCCCAGTAAATCACACACTGTCCATCAGAACAGGAATCATACAGCAGGTCCCAGTAAATGACAATGTCCATCAGAGCAGGAATCATACAGCAGGTCCCAGTAAATCATACTCCATCAGAGCAGGAATCATACAGCAGGTCCCAGTAAATCACACACTGTCCATCAGAACAGGAATCACACACCAGGTCCCAGTAAATCACACACTGTCCATCAGAACAGGGATCATACAGCAGGTCCCAGTAAATCTCACACTGTCCATCAGAACAGGTATCATACAGCAGGTCCCAGTAAATCACACACTGTCCATCAGAACAGGAATCATACAGCAGGTCCCAGTAAATTACACACTGTCCATCAGAACAGGAATCATACAGCAGGTCCCAGTCAATCACACAGTCCATCAGAACAGGAATCGTACAGCAGGTCCCAGTAAATCACACTGTCCATCAGAACAGGGATCATGCAGCAGGTCTCAGTAAATCACAATGTCCATCAGAACAGGAATCGGACAGCAGGTCCCAGTAAATCACACTCCAGCAGAACAGGAATCATACAGCAGGTCCGAGTCAATCACACACTGTCCTTCAGAACAGGAATCACACAGCAGGTCCCAGTAAATCACACTCCATCAGAACAGGAATCACACAGCATGTCCCAGTAAATCTCACACTGTCCATCAGAACAGCAATCACACAGCAGGTCCCAGTAAATCACACTCCATCAGAACAGGAATCATACAGCAGGTCCCAGTAAATCACACTCCAGCAGAACAGGATCATACAGCAGGCCCCAGTAAATCACACTCCAGCAGAACAGGAATCATACAGCAGGCCCCAGTAAATCACACTCCAGCAGAGCAGGAATCACACAGCAGGTCCCAGTAAATCACACACTGTCCATCAGAACAGGAATCACACAGCAGGTCCCAGTAAATTACAATGTCCATCAGAGCAGGAATCACACAGCAGGTCCCAGTAAATCACACACTGTCCATCAGAATCGGAATCATACAGCAGGTCCCAGTAAATCTCACACTGTCCATCAGAATAGCAATCATACAGCAGGTCCCAATAAATCACACACTGTCCATCAGAACAGGAATCACACAGCAGGTCCCAGTAAATTACAATGTCCATCAGAGCAGGAATCACACAGCAGGTCCCAGTAAATCACACACTGTCCATCAGAATCGGAATTATACAGCAGGTCCCAGTAAATCTCACACTGTCCATCAGAATAGCAATCATACAGCAGGTCCCAATAAATCACACACTGTCCATCAGAACAGGAATCATACAGCAGGTCCCAGTGAATCTCACACTGTCCATCAGAATAGGAATCATACAGCAGGTCCCAGTAAATCACACACTGTCCATCAGAATCGGAATCATACAGCAGGTCCCAGTGAATCTCACACTGTCCATCAGAACAGGAATCATACAGCAGGTCCCAGTAAATCACACTCCAGCAGAACAGGAATCATACAGCAGACCCCAGTAAATCACACTCCAGCAGAACAGGAATCATTCAGCAGGTCCCAGTAAATCACACTCCAGCAGAACAGGAATCATACAGCAGGCCCCAGTAAATCACACTAGAGCAGAACAGGAATCACACAGCAGGTCCCAGTAAATCACACTGTCCATCAAAACAGGAATCACACAGCAGGTCCCAGTAAATCACACTGTCCATCAGAACAGGAATCATACAGTAGGTCCCAGTAAATGACAATGTCCATCAGAGCAGGAATCATACAGCAGGTCCCAGTAAATCACACACTGTCCAGCAGAACAGGAATCATACAGCAGGTCCCAGAAAATCACAATGTCCATCAAAACAGGAATCAGACAGCAGGTCCCAGTAAATCACACACTGTCCATCAGAACAGGAATCATACAGCAGGTCCCAGTAAATGACAATGTCCATCAGAGCAGGAATCATACAGCAGGTCCCAGTAAATCATACTGTCCATCAGAACAGGAATCACACAGCAGGTCCCAGTAAATCACACACTGTCCAGCAGAACAGGAATCATACAGCAGGTCCCAGTAAATCACAATGTCCATCAAAACAGGAATCAGACAGCAGGTCCCAGTAAATCACACACTGTCCATCAGAACAGGAATCATACAGCAGGTCCCAGTAAATGACAATGTCCATCAGAGCAGGAATCATACAGCAGGTCCCAGTAAATCATACTCCATCAGAGCAGGAATCATACAGCAGGTCCCAGTAAATCACACACTGTCCATCAGAACAGGAATCACACACCAGGTCCCAGTAAATCACACACTGTCCATCAGAACAGGGATCATACAGCAGGTCCCAGTAAATCTCACACTGTCCATCAGAACAGGTATCATACAGCAGGTCCCAGTAAATCACACACTGTCCATCAGAACAGGAATCATACAGCAGGTCCCAGTAAATTACACACTGTCCATCAGAACAGGAATCATACAGCAGGTCCCAGTCAATCACACAGTCCATCAGAACAGGAATCGTACAGCAGGTCCCAGTAAATCACACTGTCCATCAGAACAGGGATCATGCAGCAGGTCTCAGTAAATCACAATGTCCATCAGAACAGGAATCGGACAGCAGGTCCCAGTAAATCACACTCCAGCAGAACAGGAATCATACAGCAGGTCCGAGTCAATCACACACTGTCCTTCAGAACAGGAATCACACAGCAGGTCCCAGTAAATCACACTCCATCAGAACAGGAATCACACAGCATGTCCCAGTAAATCTCACACTGTCCATCAGAACAGCAATCACACAGCAGGTCCCAGTAAATCACACTCCATCAGAACAGGAATCATACAGCAGGTCCCAGTAAATCTCACATTGTCCATCAGAACAGGAATCATACAGCAGGTCCCAGTAAATCACACTCCAGCAGAACAGGAATCATACAGCAGGTCCCAGTAAATCACAATGTCCATCAGAACAGGAATCAAACAGCAGGTCCCAGTAAATCACACACTGTCCATCAGAACAGGGATCATACAGCGGGTCCCAGTAAATCTCACACTGTCCATCAGAACAGGAATCATACAGCAGGTCCCAGTAAATCTCACACTGTCCATCAGAACAGGGATCATACAGCAGGTCCCAGTAAATCACACACTGTCCATCAGAACAGGAATCACATAGCAGGTCCCAGTAAATCACACACTGTACATTAGAAGAGGAATCATACATCAGGTCCCAGTCAATCACACTGTCCATCAGAACAGGAATCGTACAGCAGGTCCCAGTAAATCACAATGTCCATCAGAGCAGGAATCATACAGCAGGTCCCAGTAAATCACACACTGTCCATCATAACAGGAATCATACAGCAGGTCCCAGTAAATCACACACTGTCCATCAGAACAGGCATCACACAGCAGGTCCCAGTAAATCTCACACTGTCCATCAGAACAGGGATCATGCAGCAGGTCTCAGTAAATCACAATGTCCATCAGAACAGGAATCGGACAGCAGGTCCCAGTAAATCACACTCCAGCAGAACAGGAATCATACAGCAGGCCCCAGTAAATCACACTCCAGCAGAACAGGAATCACACAGCAGGTCCCAGTAAATCACACTGTCCATCAGAACATGGATCATACAGCAGGTCCCAGTAAATCACACTGTCCATCAGAACAGGAATCACATAGCAGGTCCCAGTAAATCACACACTGTCCATCAGAACAGGAATCATACAGCAGGTCCCAGTAGATCACAATGTCCATCAAAACAGGAATCACACAGCAGGTCCCAGTAAATCACACTGTCCATCAGAACAGGAATCATACAGCAGGTCCCAGTAAATCACACACTGTCCATCAGAGCAGGAATCACACAGCAGGTCCCAGTAAATCACACACTGTCCATCAGAACAGGAATCATACAGCAGGTCCCAGTAAATCATACACTGTCCATCAGAACAGGAATCAAAGAGCAGGTCCCAGTAAATCACACTATCCATCAGAACAGGAATCGTACAGCAGGTCCCAGTAAATCACACTGTCCATCAGAACAGGGATCATGCAGCAGGTCTCAGTAAATCACAATGTCCATCAGAACAGGAATCGGACAGCAGGTCCCAGTAAATCACACTGTCCATCAGAACAGGAATCATACAGCAGGCCCCAGTAAATCACACTCCAGCAGAACAGGAATCACACAGCAGGTCCCAGTAAATCACACACTGTCCATCAGAACAGGAATCACACAGCAGGTCCCAGTAAATCACAATGTCCATCAGAACAGGAATCACACAGCAGGTCCCAGTAAATCTCACACTGTCCATAAGAATAGGAATCATACAGCAGGTCCCAGTAAATCTCACACTGTCCATCAGAATAGGAATCATACAGCAGGCCCCAGTAAATCATACTCCAGCAGAACAGGAATCATACAGCAGGTCCCAGTAAATCACTCTGCAGCAGAACAGGAATCATACAGCAGGTCCCAGTAAATCACACACTGTCCATCAGAACAGGAATCATACAGCAGGTCCCATTAAATAACACACTGTCCATCAGAACAGTTATCACACAGCAGGTCCCAGTAAATCACACTGTCCATCAGAGCGGGAATCATACAGCAGGTCCCAGTAAATCACACACTGTCCATCAGAACAGGGATCATGCAGCAGGTCCCAGTAAATCACACACTGTCCATCAGAACAGGAATCACACAGCAGGTCCCAGTAAATCACACACTGTCCATCAGAACAGGAATCATACAGCAGGTCCCAGTCAATCACACTGTCCATCAGAACTGGAATCGTACAGCAGGTCCCAGTAAATCACACTGTCCATCAGAACAGGTATCATGCAGCAGGTCTCAGTAAATCACAATGTCCATCAGAACAGGAATCGGACAGCAGGTCCCAGTAAATCACACTCCAGCAGAACAGGAATCATACAGCAGGCCCCAGTAAATCACACTGTCCATCAGAACAGGAATCACACAGCAGGTCCCAGTAAATCACACACTGTCCATCAGAACAGGAATCATACAGCAGGTCCCAGTAAATCTCACACTGTCCATCAGAACAGGAATCATACAGCAGGTCCCAGTAAATCACACTCCATCAGAACAGGAATCACACAGCAGGTCCCAGTAAATCTCACACTGTCCATCAGAACAGCAATCACACAGCAGGTCCCAGTAAATCACACTCCATCAGAACAGGAATCATACAGCAGGTCCCAGTAAATCTCACACTGTCCATCAGAACAGGAATCATACAGCAGGTCCCAGTAAATCACACTCCAGCAGAACAGGAATCATACAGCAGGTCCCAGTAAATCACAATGTCCATCAGAACAGGAATCAAACAGCAGGTCCCAGTAAATCACACACTGTCCATCAGAACAGGGATCATACAGCAGGTCCCAGTAAATCTCACACTGTCCATCAGAACAGGAATCATACAGCAGGTCCCAGTAAATCTCACACTGTCCATCAGAACAGGGATCATACAGCAGGTCCCAGTAAATCACACACTGTCCATCAGAACAGGAATCACATAGCAGGTCCCAGTAAATCACACACTGTCCATCAGAACAGGAATCATACAACAGGTCCCAGTAAATCACACACTGTACATTAGAACAGGAATCATACATCAGGTCCCAGTCAATCACACTGTCCATCAGAACAGGAATCGTACAGCAGGTCCCAGTAAATCACAATGTCCATCAGAGCAGGAATCATACAGCAGGTCCCAGTAAATCACACTGTCCATCAGAACAGGAATCACATAGCAGGTCCCAGTAAATCACACACTGTCCAGCAGAACAGGAATCACACAGCAGGTCCCAGTAAATCACACAATGTCCATCAGAGCAGGAATCATACAGCAGGTCCCAGTAAATCACACACTGTCCATCAGAACATGGATCATACATCAGGTCCCAGTCAATCACACTGTCCATCAGAACAGGAATCGTACAGCAGGTCCCAGTAAATCACACTGTCCATCAGAACAGGAATCACATAGCAGGTCCCAGTAAATCACACACTGTCCAGCAGAACAGGAATCATACAGCAGGTCCCAGTAGATCACAATGTCCATCAAAACAGGAATCACACAGCAGGTCGCAGTAAATCACACTGTCCATCAGAACAGGAATCATACAGCAGGTCCCAGTAAATCACACACTGTCCATCAGAACAGGAATCACACAGCAGGTCCCAGTAAATCACACACTGTCCATCAGAACAGGAATCATACAGCAGGTCCCAGTCAATCACACTGTCCATCAGAACAGGAATCATACAGCAGGTCCCAGTAAATCACACTGTCCATCAGAACAGGGATCCTGCAGCAGGTCTCAGTAAATCACAATGTCCATCAGAACAGGAATCGGACAGCAGGCCCCAGTAAATCACACTGTCCATCAGAACAGGAATCACACAGCAGGTCCCAGTAAATCACACACTGTCCATCAGAACAGGAATCAAACAGCAGGTCCCAGGAAATCACACACTGTCCAGCAGAACAGGAATCATACAGCAGGTCCCAGTAAATCACACACTGTCCATCAGAACAGGGATCATACAGCAGGTCCCAGTAAATCTCACACTGTCCATAAGAATAGGAATCATACAGCAGGTCCCAGTAAATCTCACACTGTCCATCAGAATAGGAATCATACAGCAGGCCCCAGGAAATCACACTCCAGCAGAACAGGAATCACACAGCAGGTCCCAGTAAATCACACACTGTCCATCAGAACAGGAATCACATAGCAGGTCCCAGTAAATCTCACACTGTCCATCAGAACAGGGATCATACAGCACGTCCCAGTAAATCACAATGTCCATCAGAACAGGAATCACACAGCAGGTCCCAGTAAATCTCACACTGTCCATAAGAATAGGAATCATACAGCAGGTCCCAGTAAATCTCACACTGTCCATCAGAATAGGAATCATACAGCAGGCCCCAGGAAATCATACTCCAGCAGAACAGGAATCATACAGCAGGTCCCAGTAAATCACTCTCCAGCAGAACAGGAATCATACAGCAGGTCCCAGTAAATCTCACACTGTCCATAAGAATAGGAATCATACAGCAGGTTCCAGTAAATCACACACTGTCCATCAGAACAGGAATCATACAGCAGGTCCCATTAAATAACACACTGTCCATCAGAACAGTTATCACACAGCAGGTCCCAGTAAATCACACTGTCCATCAGAACAGGAATCACACAGCAGGTCCCAGTAAATCACACACTGTTCATCAGAACAGGAATCATACAGCAGGTCCCAGTAAATAACACACTGTCCATCAGAACAGGAATCATACAGCAGGTCCCAGTCAATCACATTGTCCATCAGAACAGGGATCATGCAGCAGGTCCCAGTAGATCACACTGTCCAGCAGAACAGGAATCATACAGCAGGTCCCAGTAGATCACAATGTCCATCAAAACAGGAATCACACAGCAGGTCCCAGTAAATCACACTGTCCATCAGAACAGGAATCATACAGCAGGTCCCAGTAAATCACACACTGTCCATCATAAACAGGCATCACACAGCAGGTCCCAGTCAATCACACTGTCCATCAGAACAGGAATCACACAGCAGGTCCCAGTAAATCACACTGTCCATCAGAACAGGGATCCTGCAGCAGGTCTCAGTAAATCACAATGTCCATCAGAACAGGAATCGGACAGCAGGCCCCAGTAAATCACACTTCAGCAGAACAGGAATCATACAGCAGGTCCCAGTAAATCACACACTGTCCATCAGAACAGGAATCAAGCAGCAGGTCCCAGTAAAGCACACACTGTCCATCAGAACAGGGATCATACAGCAGGTCCCAGTGAATCACAGTCCAGCCGAACAGGAATACAGCTGGCCCCAGTCAATCACACTCCAGCAGAACAGGAATCATACAGCAGGTTCCAGTAAATCACACTGTCCATCAGAACAGGGATCATACGGCAGGTCCCAGTAAATCACACACTGTCCATCAGAACAGGAATCGGACAGCAGGACCCAGTAATTCTCTCACTGTCCATCAGAACAGGATTCATACAGCAGGTCCCAGTAAATCACACTCCAGCAGAACAGGAATCACACAGCAGGTCCCAGTAAATCACACACTATCCATCAGAACAGGAATCATACAGCAGGTCCCAGTAAATCACACACTGTCCATCAGAACATGAATCAAACAGCAGGTCCGAGTAAATCACACACTGTCCATTAGAACAGGAATCATACAGCAGGTCCCAGTAAATCACACTGTCCATCAGAACAGGAATCGTACAGCAGGCCCCAGTAAATCACACTCCAGTAGAACAGGAATCATACAGCAGGCCCCAGTAAATCACACTCCAGCAGAACAGGAATCATACAGCAGGTCCCAGTAAATCTCACACTGTCCATCAGAACAGGAATCACACAGCAGGTCCCAGTAAATCACACACTGTCCATCAGAACAGGAATCAAACAGCAGGTCCCAGTAAAGCACACACTGTCCATCAGAACAGGGATCATACAGCAGGTCCCAGTAAATCACACTCTAGCAGAACAGAAATCATACAGCAGGCCCCAGTAAATCACACTCCAACAGAACAGGAATCATATAGCAGGCCGCTGTAAATCACACTCCAGCAGAACAGGAATCATACAGCAGGTCCCGGTAAATCACACTCCAGCAGAACAGGAATCACACAGCAGGTCCCAGGAAATCACACACTGTCCAGCAGAACAGGAATCATACAGCAGGTCCCAGTAAATCACACACTGTCCATTAGAACAGGAATCACACAGCAGGTCCCAGTAAATCACACACTGTCCAGCAGAACAGGAATCATACAGCAGGTCCCAGTAAATCATACACTGTCCATCAGAAAAGGAATCTTACAGCAGGTTCCAGTAAATCACACACTGTCCAGCAGAACAGGAATCATACAGCAGGTCCCAGTAAATCTCACACTGTCCATCAGAACAGGAATCATACAGCAGGTCCCAGTAAATCACACTCCATCAGAACAGGAATCACACAGCAGGTCCCAGTAAATCTCACACTGTCCATCAGAACAGCAATCACACAGCAGGTCCCAGTAAATCACACTCCATCAGAACAGGAATCATACAGCAGGTCCCAGTAACTCTCACACTGTCCATCAGAACAGGAATCATACAGCAGGTCCCAGTAAATCACACTCCAGCAGAACAGGAATCATACAGCAGGCCCCAGTAAATCACACTCCAGCAGAACAGGAATCACACAGCAGGTCCCAGTAAATCACACTGTCCATCAGAACATGGATCATACAGCAGGTCCCAGTAAATCACACTGTCCATCAGAACAGGAATCACATAGCAGGTCCCAGTAAATCACACACTGTCCATCAGAACAGGAATCATACAGCAGGTCCCAGTAGATCACAATGTCCATCAAAACAGGAATCACACAGCAGGTCCCAGTAAATCACACTGTCCATCAGAACAGGAATCATACAGCAGGTCCCAGTAAATCACACACTGTCCATCAGAGCAGGAATCACACAGCAGGTCCCAGTAAATCACACACTGTCCATCAGAACAGGAATCATACAGCAGGTCCCAGTAAATCATACACTGTCCATCAGAACAGGAATCAAAGAGCAGGTCCCAGTAAATCACACTATCCATCAGAACAGGAATCGTACAGCAGGTCCCAGTAAATCACACTGTCCATCAGAACAGGGATCATGCAGCAGGTCTCAGTAAATCACAATGTCCATCAGAACAGGAATCGGACAGCAGGTCCCAGTAAATCACACTGTCCATCAGAACAGGAATCATACAGCAGGCCCCAGTAAATCACACTCCAGCAGAACAGGAATCACACAGCAGGTCCCAGTAAATCACACACTGTCCATCAGAACAGGAATCACACAGCAGGTCCCAGTAAATCACAATGTCCATCAGAACAGGAATCACACAGCAGGTCCCAGTAAATCTCACACTGTCCATAAGAATAGGAATCATACAGCAGGTCCCAGTAAATCTCACACTGTCCATCAGAATAGGAATCATACAGCAGGCCCCAGTAAATCATACTCCAGCAGAACAGGAATCATACAGCAGGTCCCAGTAAATCACTCTCCAGCAGAACAGGAATCATACAGCAGGTCCCAGTAAATCACACACTGTCCATCAGAACAGGAATCATACAGCAGGTCCCATTAAATAACACACTGTCCATCAGAACAGTTATCACACAGCAGGTCCCAGTAAATCACACTGTCCATCAGAGCGGGAATCATACAGCAGGTCCCAGTAAATCACACACTGTCCATCAGAACAGGGATCATGCAGCAGGTCCCAGTAAATCACACACTGTCCATCAGAACAGGAATCACACAGCAGGTCCCAGTAAATCACACACTGTCCATCAGAACAGGAATCATACAGCAGGTCCCAGTCAATCACACTGTCCATCAGAACTGGAATCGTACAGCAGGTCCCAGTAAATCACACTTTCCATCAGAACAGGTATCATGCAGCAGGTCTCAGTAAATCACAATGTCCATCAGAACAGGAATCGGACAGCAGGTCCCAGTAAATCACACTCCAGCAGAACAGGAATCATACAGCAGGCTCCAGTAAATCACACTGTCCATCAGAACAGGAATCACACAGCAGGTCCCAGTAAATCACACACTGTCCATCAGAACAGGAATCATACAGCAGGTCCCAGTAAATCTCACACTGTCCATCAGAACAGGAATCATACAGCAGGTCCCAGTAAATCACACTCCATCAGAACAGGAATCACACAGCAGGTCCCAGTAAATCTCACACTGTCCATCAGAACAGCAATCACACAGCAGGTCCCAGTAAATCACACTCCATCAGAACAGGAATCATACAGCAGGTCCCAGTAAATCTCACACTGTCCATCAGAACAGGAATCATACAGCAGGTCCCAGTAAATCACACTCCAGCAGAACAGGAATCATACAGCAGGTCCCAGTAAATCACAATGTCCATCAGAACAGGAATCAAACAGCAGGTCCCAGTAAATCACACACTGTCCATCAGAACAGGGATCATACAGCAGGTCCCAGTAAATCTCACACTGTCCATCAGAACAGGAATCATACAGCAGGTCCCAGTAAATCTCACACTGTCCATCAGAACAGGGATCATACAGCAGGTCCCAGTAAATCACACACTGTCCATCAGAACAGGAATCACATAGCAGGTCCCAGTAAATCACACACTGTCCATCAGAACAGGAATCATACAACAGGTCCCAGTAAATCACACACTGTACATTAGAACAGGAATCATACATCAGGTCCCAGTCAATCACACTGTCCATCAGAACAGGAATCGTACAGCAGGTCCCAGTAAATCACAATGTCCATCAGAGCAGGAATCATACAGCAGGTCCCAGTAAATCACACTGTCCATCAGAACAGGAATCACATAGCAGGTCCCAGTAAATCACACACTGTCCAGCAGAACAGGAATCACACAGCAGGTCCCAGTAAATCACACAATGTCCATCAGAGCAGGAATCATACAGCAGGTCCCAGTAAATCACACACTGTCCATCAGAACAGGAATCATACAGCAGGTCCCAGTAAATCACACTCCAGCAGAACAGGAATCATACAGCAGGCCCCAGTAAATCACACTCCAGCAGAACAGGAATCACACAGCAGGTCCCAGTAAATCACACTGTCCATCAGAACATGGATCATACAGCAGGTCCCAGTAAATCACACTGTCCATCAGAACAGGAATCACATAGCAGGTCCCAGTAAATCACACACTGTCCATCAGAACAGGAATCATACAGCAGGTCCCAGTAGATCACAATGTCCATCAAAACAGGAATCACACAGCAGGTCCCAGTAAATCACACTGTCCATCAGAACAGGAATCATACAGCAGGTCCCAGTAAATCACACACTGTCCATCAGAGCAGGAATCACACAGCAGGTCCCAGTAAATCACACACTGTCCATCAGAACAGGAATCATACAGCAGGTCCCAGTAAATCATACACTGTCCATCAGAACAGGAATCAAAGAGCAGGTCCCAGTAAATCACACTATCCATCAGAACAGGAATCGTACAGCAGGTCCCAGTAAATCACACTGTCCATCAGAACAGGGATCATGCAGCAGGTCTCAGTAAATCACAATGTCCATCAGAACAGGAATCGGACAGCAGGTCCCAGTAAATCACACTGTCCATCAGAACAGGAATCATACAGCAGGCCCCAGTAAATCACACTCCAGCAGAACAGGAATCACACAGCAGGTCCCAGTAAATCACACACTGTCCATCAGAACAGGAATCACACAGCAGGTCCCAGTAAATCACAATGTCCATCAGAACAGGAATCACACAGCAGGTCCCAGTAAATCTCACACTGTCCATAAGAATAGGAATCATACAGCAGGTCCCAGTAAATCTCACACTGTCCATCAGAATAGGAATCATACAGCAGGCCCCAGTAAATCATACTCCAGCAGAACAGGAATCATACAGCAGGTCCCAGTAAATCACTCTCCAGCAGAACAGGAATCATACAGCAGGTCCCAGTAAATCACACACTGTCCATCAGAACAGGAATCATACAGCAGGTCCCATTAAATAACACACTGTCCATCAGAACAGTTATCACACAGCAGGTCCCAGTAAATCACACTGTCCATCAGAGCGGGAATCATACAGCAGGTCCCAGTAAATCACACACTGTCCATCAGAACAGGGATCATGCAGCAGGTCCCAGTAAATCACACACTGTCCATCAGAACAGGAATCACACAGCAGGTCCCAGTAAATCACACACTGTCCATCAGAACAGGAATCATACAGCAGGTCCCAGTCAATCACACTGTCCATCAGAACTGGAATCGTACAGCAGGTCCCAGTAAATCACACTGTCCATCAGAACAGGTATCATGCAGCAGGTCTCAGTAAATCACAATGTCCATCAGAACAGGAATCGGACAGCAGGTCCCAGTAAATCACACTCCAGCAGAACAGGAATCATACAGCAGGCCCCAGTAAATCACACTGTCCATCAGAACAGGAATCACACAGCAGGTCCCAGTAAATCACACACTGTCCATCAGAACAGGAATCATACAGCAGGTCCCAGTAAATCTCACACTGTCCATCAGAACAGGAATCATACAGCAGGTCCCAGTAAATCACACTCCATCAGAACAGGAATCACACAGCAGGTCCCAGTAAATCTCACACTGTCCATCAGAACAGCAATCACACAGCAGGTCCCAGTAAATCACACTCCATCAGAACAGGAATCATACAGCAGGTCCCAGTAAATCTCACACTGTCCATCAGAACAGGAATCATACAGCAGGTCCCAGTAAATCACACTCCAGCAGAACAGGAATCATACAGCAGGTCCCAGTAAATCACAATGTCCATCAGAACAGGAATCAAACAGCAGGTCCCAGTAAATCACACACTGTCCATCAGAACAGGGATCATACAGCAGGTCCCAGTAAATCTCACACTGTCCATCAGAACAGGAATCATACAGCAGGTCCCAGTAAATCTCACACTGTCCATCAGAACAGGGATCATACAGCAGGTCCCAGTAAATCACACACTGTCCATCAGAACAGGAATCACATAGCAGGTCCCAGTAAATCACACACTGTCCATCAGAACAGGAATCATACAACAGGTCCCAGTAAATCACACACTGTACATTAGAACAGGAATCATACATCAGGTCCCAGTCAATCACACTGTCCATCAGAACAGGAATCGTACAGCAGGTCCCAGTAAATCACAATGTCCATCAGAGCAGGAATCACACAGCAGGTCCCAGTAAATCACACACTGTCCATCAGAACAGGAATCACACAGCAGGTCCCAGTAAATCACAATGTCCATCAGAACAGGAATCACACAGCAGGTCCCAGTAAATCTCACACTGTCCATAAGAATAGGAATCACACAGCAGGTCCCAGTAAATCACACACTGTCCATCAGAACAGGAATCACACAGCAGGTCCCAGTAAATCACAATGTCCATCAGAACAGGAATCACACAGCAGGTCCCAGTAAATCTCACACTGTCCATAAGAATAGGAATCATACAGCAGGTCCCAGTAAATCTCACACTGTCCATCAGAATAGGAATCATACAGCAGGCCCCAGTAAATCATACTCCAGCAGAACAGGAATCATACAGCAGGTCCCAGTAAATCACTCTCCAGCAGAACAGGAATCATACAGCAGGTCCCAGTAAATCACACACTGTCCATCAGAACAGGAATCATACAGCAGGTCCCATTAAATAACACACTGTCCATCAGAACAGTTATCACACAGCAGGTCCCAGTAAATCACACTGTCCATCAGAGCGGGAATCATACAGCAGGTCCCAGTAAATCACACACTGTCCATCAGAACAGGGATCATGCAGCAGGTCCCAGTAAATCACACACTGTCCATCAGAACAGGAATCACACAGCAGGTCCCAGTAAATCACACACTGTCCATCAGAACAGGAATCATACAGCAGGTCCCAGTCAATCACACTGTCCATCAGAACTGGAATCGTACAGCAGGTCCCAGTAAATCACACTTTCCATCAGAACAGGTATCATGCAGCAGGTCTCAGTAAATCACAATGTCCATCAGAACAGGAATCGGACAGCAGGTCCCAGTAAATCACACTCCAGCAGAACAGGAATCATACAGCAGGCCCCAGTAAATCACACTGTCCATCAGAACAGGAATCACACAGCAGGTCCCAGTAAATCACACACTGTC
Organism: Pristiophorus japonicus; assembly: GCF_044704955.1. Taxonomy (NCBI): domain Eukaryota; kingdom Metazoa; phylum Chordata; class Chondrichthyes; family Pristiophoridae; genus Pristiophorus; species Pristiophorus japonicus. Next base: position 5,412,847 of record NC_092008.1, read on the forward strand.
CATCAGAACAGGAATCATACAGCAGGTCCCAGTAAATCTCACACTGTCCATCAGAACAGGAATCATACAGCAGGTCCCAGTAAATCACACTCCATCAGAACAGGAATCACACAGCAGGTCCCAGTAAATCTCACACTGTCCATCAGAACAGCAATCACACAGCAGGTCCCAGTAAATCACACTCCATCAGAACAGGAATCATACAGCAGGTCCCAGTAAATCTCACACTGTCCATCAGAACAGGAATCATACAGCAGGTCCCAGTAAATCACACTCCAGCAGAACAGGAATCATACAGCAGGTCCCAGTAAATCACAATGTCCATCAGAACAGGAATCAAACAGCAGGTCCCAGTAAATCACACACTGTCCATCAGAACAGGGATCATACAGCAGGTCCCAGTAAATCTCACACTGTCCATCAGAACAGGAATCATACAGCAGGTCCCAGTAAATCTCACACTGTCCATCAGAACAGGGATCATACAGCAGGTCCCAGTAAATCACACACTGTCCATCAGAACAGGAATCACATAGCAGGTCCCAGTAAATCACACACTGTCCATCAGAACAGGAATCATACAACAGGTCCCAGTAAATCACACACTGTACATTAGAACAGGAATCATACATCAGGTCCCAGTCAATCACACTGTCCATCAGAACAGGAATCGTACAGCAGGTCCCAGTAAATCACAATGTCCATCAGAGCAGGAATCATACAGCAGGTCCCAGTAAATCACACTGTCCATCAGAACAGGAATCACATAGCAGGTCCCAGTAAATCACACACTGTCCAGCAGAACAGGAATCACACAGCAGGTCCCAGTAAATCACACAATGTCCATCAGAGCAGGAATCATACAGCAGGTCCCAGTAAATCACACACTGTCCATCAGAACAGGAATCATACAGCAGGTCCCAGTAAATCACACTCCAGCAGAACAGGAATCATACAGCAGGCCCCAGTAAATCACACTCCAGCAGAACAGGAATCACACAGCAGGTCCCAGTAAATCACACTGTCCATCAGAACATGGATCATACAGCAGGTCCCAGTAAATCACACTGTCCATCAGAACAGGAATCACATAGCAGGTCCCAGTAAATCACACACTGTCCATCAGAACAGGAATCATACAGCAGGTCCCAGTAGATCACAATGTCCATCAAAACAGGAATCACACAGCAGGTCCCAGTAAATCACACTGTCCATCAGAACAGGAATCATACAGCAGGTCCCAGTAAATCACACACTGTCCATCAGAGCAGGAATCACACAGCAGGTCCCAGTAAATCACACACTGTCCATCAGAACAGGAATCATACAGCAGGTCCCAGTAAATCATACACTGTCCATCAGAACAGGAATCAAAGAGCAGGTCCCAGTAAATCACACTATCCATCAGAACAGGAATCGTACAGCAGGTCCCAGTAAATCACACTGTCCATCAGAACAGGGATCATGCAGCAGGTCTCAGTAAATCACAATGTCCATCAGAACAGGAATCGGACAGCAGGTCCCAGTAAATCACACTGTCCATCAGAACAGGAATCATACAGCAGGCCCCAGTAAATCACACTCCAGCAGAACAGGAATCACACAGCAGGTCCCAGTAAATCACACACTGTCCATCAGAACAGGAATCACACAGCAGGTCCCAGTAAATCACAATGTCCATCAGAACAGGAATCACACAGCAGGTCCCAGTAAATCTCACACTGTCCATAAGAATAGGAATCATACAGCAGGTCCCAGTAAATCTCACACTGTCCATCAGAATAGGAATCATACAGCAGGCCCCAGTAAATCATACTCCAGCAGAACAGGAATCATACAGCAGGTCCCAGTAAATCACTCTCCAGCAGAACAGGAATCATACAGCAGGTCCCAGTAAATCACACACTGTCCATCAGAACAGGAATCATACAGCAGGTCCCATTAAATAACACACTGTCCATCAGAACAGTTATCACACAGCAGGTCCCAGTAAATCACACTGTCCATCAGAGCGGGAATCATACAGCAGGTCCCAGTAAATCACACACTGTCCATCAGAACAGGGATCATGCAGCAGGTCCCAGTAAATCACACACTGTCCATCAGAACAGGAATCACACAGCAGGTCCCAGTAAATCACACACTGTCCATCAGAACAGGAATCATACAGCAGGTCCCAGTCAATCACACTGTCCATCAGAACTGGAATCGTACAGCAGGTCCCAGTAAATCACACTGTCCATCAGAACAGGTATCATGCAGCAGGTCTCAGTAAATCACAATGTCCATCAGAACAGGAATCGGACAGCAGGTCCCAGTAAATCACACTCCAGCAGAACAGGAATCATACAGCAGGCCCCAGTAAATCACACTGTCCATCAGAACAGGAATCACACAGCAGGTCCCAGTAAATCACACACTGTCCATCAGAACAGGAATCATACAGCAGGTCCCAGTAAATCTCACACTGTCCATCAGAACAGGAATCATACAGCAGGTCCCAGTAAATCACACTCCATCAGAACAGGAATCACACAGCAGGTCCCAGTAAATCTCACACTGTCCATCAGAACAGCAATCACACAGCAGGTCCCAGTAAATCACACTCCATCAGAACAGGAATCATACAGCAGGTCCCAGTAAATCTCACACTGTCCATCAGAACAGGAATCATACAGCAGGTCCCAGTAAATCACACTCCAGCAGAACAGGAATCATACAGCAGGTCCCAGTAAATCACAATGTCCATCAGAACAGGAATCAAACAGCAGGTCCCAGTAAATCACACACTGTCCATCAGAACAGGGATCATACAGCAGGTCCCAGTAAATCTCACACTGTCCATCAGAACAGGAATCATACAGCAGGTCCCAGTAAATCTCACACTGTCCATCAGAACAGGGATCATACAGCAGGTCCCAGTAAATCACACACTGTCCATCAGAACAGGAATCACATAGCAGGTCCCAGTAAATCACACACTGTCCAAGAGAACAGGAATCATACAACAGGTCCCAGTAAATCACACACTGTACATTAGAACAGGAATCATACATCAGGTCCCAGTCAATCACACTGTCCATCAGAACAGGAATCGTACAGCAGGTCCCAGTAAATCACAATGTCCATCAGAGCAGGAATCATACAGCAGGTCCCAGTAAATCACACTGTCCATCAGAACAGGAATCACATAGCAGGTCCCAGTAAATCACACACTGTCCAGCAGAACAGGAATCACACAGCAGGTCCCAGTAAATCACACAATGTCCATCAGAGCAGGAATCATACAGCAGGTCCCAGTAAATCACACACTGTCCATCAGAACATGGATCATACATCAGGTCCCAGTCAATCACACTGTCCATCAGAACAGGAATCGTACAGCAGGTCCCAGTAAATCACACTGTCCATCAGAACAGGAATCACATAGCAGGTCCCAGTAAATCACACACTGTCCAGCAGAACAGGAATCATACAGCAGGTCCCAGTAGATCACAATGTCCATCAAAACAGGAATCACACAGCAGGTCGCAGTAAATCACACTGTCCATCAGAACAGGAATCATACAGCAGGTCCCAGTAAATCACACACTGTCCATCAGAACAGGAATCACACAGCAGGTCCCAGTAAATCACACACTGTCCATCAGAACAGGAATCATACAGCAGGTCCCAGTCAATCACACTGTCCATCAGAACAGGAATCATACAGCAGGTCCCAGTAAATCACACTGTCCATCAGAACAGTGATCCTGCAGCAGGTCTCAGTAAATCACAATGTCCATCAGAACAGGAATCGGACAGCAGGCCCCAGTAAATCACACTGTCCATCAGAACAGGAATCACACAGCAGGTCCCAGTAAATCACACACTGTCCATCAGAACAGGAATCAAAGAGCAGGTCCCAGGAAATCACACTGTCCATCAGAACAGGAATCATACAGCAGGCCCCAGTAAATCACACTCCAGCAGAACAGGAATCACACAGCAGGTCCCAGTAAATCACACACTGTCCATCAGAACAGGAATCACATAGCAGGTCCCAGTAAATCTCACACTGTCCATCAGAACAGGGATCATACAGCACGTCCCAGTAAATCACAATGTCCATCAGAACAGGAATCACACAGCAGGTCCCAGTAAATCTCACACTGTCCATAAGAATAGGAATCATACAGCAGGTCCCAGTAAATCTCACACTGTCCATCAGAATAGGAATCATACAGCAGGCCCCAGGAAATCATACTCCAGCAGAACAGGAATCATACAGCAGGTCCCAGTAAATCACTCTCCAGCAGAACAGGAATCATACAGCAGGTCCCAGTAAATCTCACACTGTCCATAAGAATAGGAATCATACAGCAGGTCCCAGTAAATCACACACTGTCCATCAGAACAGGAATCATACAGCAGGTCCCATTAAATAACACACTGTCCATCAGAACAGTTATCACACAGCAGGTCCCAGTAAATCACACTGTCCATCAGAACAGGAATCACACAGCAGGTCCCAGTAAATCACACACTGTTCATCAGAACAGGAATCATACAGCAGGTCCCAGTAAATAACACACTGTCCATCAGAACAGGAATCACACAGCAGGTCCCAGTAAATCACACACTGTCCATCAGAACAGGAATCATACAGCAGGTCCCAGTCAATCACATTGTCCATCAGAACAGGGATCATGCAGCAGGTCCCAGTAGATCACACTGTCCAGCAGAACAGGAATCATACAGCAGGTCCCAGCAGATCACAATGTCCATCAAAACAGGAATCACACAGCAGGTCCCAGTAAATCACACTGTCCATCAGAACAGGAATCATACAGCAGGTCCCAGTAAATCACACACTGTCCATCATAAACAGGCATCACACAGCAGGTCCCAGTCAATCACACTGTCCATCAGAACAGGAATCACACAGCAGGTCCCAGTAAATCACACTGTCCATCAGAACAGGGATCCTGCAGCAGGTCTCAGTAAATCACAATGTCCATCAGAACAGGAATCGGACAGCAGGCCCCAGTAAATCACACTTCAGCAGAACAGGAATCATACAGCAGGTCCCAGTAAATCACACACTGTCCATCAGAACAGGAATCAAGCAGCAGGTCCCAGTAAAGCACACACTGTCCATCAGAACAGGGATTATACAGCAGGTCCCAGTGAATCACAGTCCAGCCGAACAGGAATACAGCTGGCCCCAGTCAATCACACTCCAGCAGAACAGGAATCATACAGCAGGTTCCAGTAAATCACACTGTCCATCAGAACAGGGATCATACGGCAGGTCCCAGTAAATCACACACTGTCCATCAGAACAGGAATCGGACAGCAGGACCCAGTAATTCTCTCACTGTCCATCAGAACAGGATTCATACAGCAGGTCCCAGTAAATCACACTCCAGCAGAACAGGAATCACACAGCAGGTCCCAGTAAATCACACACTATCCATCAGAACAGGAATCATACAGCAGGTCCCAGTAAATCACACACTGTCCATCAGAACATGAATCAAACAGCAGGTCCGAGTAAATCACACACTGTCCATTAGAACAGGAATCATACAGCAGGTCCCAGTAAATCACACTGTCCATCAGAACAGGAATCGTACAGCAGGCCCCAGTAAATCACACTCCAGTAGAACAGGAATCATACAGCAGGCCCCAGTAAATCACACTCCAGCAGAACAGGAATCATACAGCAGGTCCCAGTAAATCTCACACTGTCCATCAGAACAGGAATCACACAGCAGGTCCCAGTAAATCACACACTGTCCATCAGAACAGGAATCAAACAGCAGGTCCCAGTAAAGCACACACTGTCCATCAGAACAGGGATCATACAGCAGGTCCCAGTAAATCACACTCTAGCAGAACAGAAATCATACAGCAGGCCCCAGTAAATCACACTCCAACAGAACAGGAATCATATAGCAGGCCGCTGTAAATCACACTCCAGCAGAACAGGAATCATACAGCAGGTCCCGGTAAATCACACTCCAGCAGAACAGGAATCACACAGCAGGTCCCAGGAAATCACACACTGTCCAGCAGAACAGGAATCATACAGCAGGTCCCAGTAAATCACACACTGTCCATTAGAACAGGAATCACACAGCAGGTCCCAGTAAATCACACACTGTCCAGCAGAACAGGAATCATACAGCAGGTCCCAGTAAATCATACACTGTCCATCAGAAAAGGAATCTTACAGCAGGTTCCAGTAAATCACACACTGTCCAGCAGAACAGGAATCATACAGCAGGTCCCAGTAAATCACACACTGTCCATCAGAACAGGAATCATACAGCAGGTCCCAGTAAATCACACACTGTCCATCAGAACAGGAATCATGCAGCAGGTCATAGTAAATCTCACACTGTCCATCAGAATAGGAATCACACAGCAGGTCCCAGTAAATCACACACTGTCCATCAGAACAGGAATCAAAGAGCAGGTCCCAGTAAATCACACTGTCCATCAGAACAGGAATCATACAGCAGGCCCCAGTAAATCACACTCCAGCAGAACAGAAATCATACAGCAGGTCCCAGTAAATCACACACTATCCATCAGAACTGGAATCACACAGCAGGTCCCAGTAAATCACACACTGTCCATTAGAACAGGAATCAAACAACAGGTCCCAGTAAATAACACTGTCCATCAGAACAGGGATGATACAGCAGGTCCCAGTAAATCTCACACTGTCCATCAGAACAGGAATCACACAGCAGGTCCCAATAAATCACACACTGTCCATTAGAACAGGAATCATACAGCAGTTCGCTGTAAATCACACTGTCCATCAGAACAGGGATCATACAGCAGGTCCCAGTAAATCTCACACTGTCCAGCAGAACAGGAATCATACAGCAGGTCCCAGTAAATCACACACTGTCCATCAGAACAGGAATCATACAGCATGTCCCAGTAAATCACACACTGTCCATCAGAACAGGAATCATGCAGCAGGTCATAGTAAATCTCACACTGTCCATCAGAATAGGAATCATACAGCATGTCCCAGTAAATCTCACACTGTCCATCAGAACAGGAATCATGCAGCAGGTCATAGTAAATCTCACACTGTCCATCAGAATAGGAATCACACAGCAGGTCCCAGTAAATCACACACTGTCCATCAGAACAGGGATCATACAGCAGGTCCCAGTAAATCACATTCCAGCACAACAGGAATCACACAGCAGGTCCCAGTAAATCACACACTGTCCATCAGAACAGGAATCAAACAGCAGGTCCCAGTAAATCACACACTGTCCATCAGAACAGGAATCAAAGAGCAGGTCCCAGTAAATCACACTGTCCATCAGAACAGGAATCATACAGCAGGCCCCAGTAAATCACACTCCAGCAGAACAGAAATTATACAGCAGGTCCCAGTAAATCACACACTATCCATCAGAACAGGAATCACACAGCAGATCCCAGTAAATCACACACTGTCCATTAGAACAGGAATCAAACAACAGGTCCCAGTAAATAACAGTGTCCATCAGAACAGGGATGATACAGCAGGTCCCAGTAAATCTCACACTGTCCATCAGAACAGGAATCACACAGCAGGTCCCAATAAATCACACACTGTCCATTAGAACAGGAATCATACAGCAGTTCGCTGTAAATCACACTGTCCATCAGAACAGGGATCATACAGCAGGTCCCAGTAAATCTCACACTGTCCAGCAGAACAGGAATCATACAGCAGGTCCCAGTAAATCACACACTGTCCATCAGAACAGGAATCATACAGCATGTCCCAGTAAATCACACACTGTCCATTAGAATAGGAATCATACAGCAGGCCCCAGTAAATCACACTCCAGCAGAACAGGAATCATACAGCAGGTCCCAGTAAATCACACACTGTGCATTAGAACAGGAATTATACAGCAGTTCCCAGTAAATCACACACTGTCCATCAGAACAGGAATCACACAGCAGGTCCCAGTAAATCACACACTGTCCATCAGAACAGGGATCATGCAGCAGGTCTCAGTAAATCACAATGTCCATCAGAACAGGAATCATACAGCAGGTCCCAGTAAATCTCACACTGTCCATCAGAACAGGAATCATACAGCAGTTCCCAGTAAATCACACACTGTCCATCAGAACAGGAATCATACAGCAGGTCCCAGTAAATCACACACTGTCCATCAGAATCGGAATCACACAGCAGGTCCCAGTAAATCACACTGTCAATCAGAACAGGAATCATACGCAAGAACATAAGAAATAGGAGCAGGTGTCGGCCATTTGGCCCCTCGAGCCTGCTCCGCCAATTAATAATATCGTGGCTGATCTAATCATGGACTCAGCTCCACTTCCCTGCCCGCTCCCCATAACCCTTCACTCCCCTATTGCTCAAAAATCTGTCTATCTCCGCATTAAATATATTCAATGACCCAGCCTCCACAGCACTCTGGTGAAGAGAATTTCATAGATTTACAACCCTGAGAAAATAAATTTCTCCTCAACTCAGTTTTAAATGGGCGGCCCCTTATTCTGAGATGATGTCCCCTAGTTTTAGTTTCCCCTATTTGGAAATATCCTCTCTGCATCCATTTTGCTGAGCTCCCTCATAATCTTATGTGTCGATAAGATCACCTCTCATTCTTCTGAACTCTGATGAGTCTAGGCTCAACCTATCTTCTTAAGTCAACCCCCTCATCTCCGGAATCAATCTAATGAACATTCTTTGAACTGTCTCCAATGCAAGTATATCCTTTCTTAAATATGGAAACCAAAGCTGTACGCAGTACTCTAGGTGTGACCTCACCAATACCATGTACAGTTGTAGCAGGACTTACCTGCTTTTATACTCTAACCCTTCTCAATAAAGGCCAAGATTCCTTTTGCCTTCCTGATTATTGCTGTACCTGCACACGAACCTTTTGTGTTTCATGCACCAGGACTCTCAATTTTTCTCCAATTAAAAAATAATTTGCTTTTCTATTTTTACCAAAGTGGACCTCACATTTTGCCATATTATACACCCATCTGCCAAATTTTTGCCCACTCGCTTGGCCTGTCTATATACCTTTGCAGATTTTTTGTGTCCTCACAATTTGCTTTCAGATCCATCTTTGAATCATGAGCAAACTTGGCTACATTACACGGAGTCCCTTCATCCAAGTTATTAATGTAAATTGTAAATAGCTGAGGCCCCAGCACTGATTCCCTGCGGCACCCCACTAGTTACTGTTTGTCAACCCATTTATCCCGACTCTCTGTTTTCTGTTCGTTCGGCAATCCTCTATCCATGCTAATATATTACCCCCAACCCTGTGAGCGTTTATCTTGTGCAGTAACCTTTTATGTGACACCTTATCGAATGCCTTCTGGAAATCCAAATGCACCACATCCACTGGTTCCCCTTTATACAGCAGGTCCCAGTAAATCACACACTGTCCAGCAGAACAGGAATCAAACAGCAGGTCCCAGTAAATCACACACTGTCCATCAGAACAGGAATCATACAGCAGGTCCCAGTAAATCACACTCCAGCAGAACAGGAATCATACAGCAGGTCCCAGTAAATCACACTCCAGCAGAACAGGAATCACACAGCAGGTCCCAGTAAATCACACACTGTCCATCAGAACAGGAATCATACAGCAGGACCCAGTAAATCACACTGTCCATCAGAACAGGAATCACACAGCAGGTCCCAGTAAATCATTACTGGAGACCAGATCCTCCAGGAAGCACTTTATCTTGAATATGTTGTGTATTAATCAATAATAGTACTCACAGCCTATCTGCCCCCGTCTGATTGTTTAAGAAGCGGTAAGCAAAATGAACAGGATAATGAGCGAGATACAGTTACCAGCGCTCAGTCAGTGATCAGCGACTCAGTGATTTTCTTCATTTCTTAGCATTGGGTTTGAATCTAGCTTGAGTGAATGGGAATGTGTGCTGCTGTGACACTCCTCCCTCAGTCAGGGTCGACAGTCTCCACCCGCTGTACCCCCTCCGACATAACACTGGGAATCTGTACTGGACGGAGAGTGTGATAGATAGCATAATGGTACAGACACGGAGCAGGAATAGAGTTTAGGACAGACAGACTAGGTGAAAATCTCCACATTTCTGCATTACGGCTTATGCAAAAGTCAAAATACAATTGATAGCGTGAGAATTTAATGAATTTGCCCCGTATCAATAGCTTCAGTTGATAAACTGCATAGAATAACAACATTTAATGGACAGAAACAGGCCATTTGGCCTAACTGGCCCACACGAGCCTCCTCCCATCCTACCTCAGGGACCCCCTCAGCATAATCCTTCAATTCCTTTCTCACATATACTTATCTAGCTTCCCCTTAAATGTATCTATGCTATTCGCCTCAAGCACAGTGGTAGTGTGTTCTGCATTCTCACTATTACCTGGGTACAGAAGTTTCTTCTGAATTCCCAACTGGATTTATTCGTGACTGTCTTATATTGTGGGCCCCTAGTTTTGGTCTCCCGCACAAGTGGAAACATCTTGTCTAAGTCCGCCCAATTAAACCCCTTCATAATTTTGAAGACTTCTATCTGGACACCCCTCAGCCTTCTCTTCTCTTGAGAAAAGTGCCCAAGTCTGTTCATTCATTTCTGCAAGTTAACTGGTGTCCTTTCTGAACAAGCTTAATTTCCGTTGGGCTGATGAGATCGGTTTAACTCCCTTACTTTGTTAGTTTAAGAACGCAAGAATGAGGAGCAGCAGTAGGCCAGACGGCCCTTCGAGACTGCTCCGCCATTCAATAAGATCATGGCTGATCTTCCATCTCAACTCCACTTTCCCGCCTGAACCCCATTTCCCTTGATTCCCCTGGACTCCAAAAATCTATCTTCTTATTAAGCGGTCCCTCGTATCAGGGATGACTTGCTTCCACGCCAAAAAGAGATGAGTTCACAGGTGTTTCGATGAAGGACCTGATATTCCCTGTCCCGAACTACATGTTGAAGGGTGGAAGATGCCTGTGTGTGGATTGTTTTAACGTGGGGTGACCGTTGCACACCAGCCACCACACGGGCTTGACAGAGCTGGGTCTTGGTCCAGTGGCAAGTTAACCAGGACGACTGGAGACCAGCTCTGCTGCACGGACCGAGTGCGCGCACGTATCGCACACAGTGTGGGCTGGGCCCCATGCTGCCCCTCGCCTCTTCTGGCCCCGAACTCTCGCCTCTCCTGGGCCCCGATCACATCGCTCCACGATCACTCGCCGTTCCTTCGTCCCGACCTCGCCGCTCCTGCTTTACCTGCCCACGCTCCAATCACCGACCTGGACCTTGGTGACATCCAATCAACCCGCCCTCTTCACTGCTCCCTGAAGTGCTATGCCGCCACGCTGCTCCAGTGGCCTCTGGCCTTTTATGGCCCCGACCTGCCGCTGGTGTTTCCTCGCAGGAAATCTATTGATCCCCACCTTGAATATATGCAACGACTCAACATCCACAGCCCTTTGGGGTCGAGAATTCCAAAGATTCACAACCCTCTTGAGTGAAGAAATTCCTCCTCATCTCAGTCTTAAATGTCCGAGCCCTTATCCTGAGACTGTGCCCCTCCTTGTTCTAGACTGTCTAGCCAGGGGGGAAACAACCTCTCAGCACAGAAACATAGAAAATAGGTGCAGGAGTAGGCCATTCGACCCTTTGAGCCTGCACCACCATTCAATAAGATCATGGCTGATCATTCACCTCAGTACCCCTTTCCTGCTTTCTCTCCATACCCCTTGATCCCTTTAGCCGTAAGGGCCATATCTAACTCCCGCTTGAATATACCCAATGAACTGGCATCAACAACTCTTTGCGGTAGGGAATTCCACAGGTTAACAACTCTGAGTGAAGAAGTTTCTCTTCATCTCAGTCTGAAATGGCTTACCCCTTATCCTTAAACTGTGTCCCCTGGTTCTGGACTGCCCCAACATCGGGAACATTCTTTCTGCATCTAACCTGTCCAGTCCCGTCAGAATTTTATGTGTTTCCATGAGATCCCTCTCATCCTTCTAAACTCCAATGAATACAGGCCCAGTCGATCCAGTCTCTCCTCATCTGTCAGTCCTGCCATCCCTGGAATCAGTCTGGTGAACCTTCGCTGCACTCCCTCAATAGCAAGAACGTCCTTCCTCAGATTAGGAGACCAAAACTGAACAATATTCCAGGTGAGTCCTCACCAAGGCCTTGTACAACTGCAGTGAGACCTCCCAGCTCCTATACTCAAATCCCCTCGCTATGAAGGCCAACATACCATTTGCCGCCTTCACCGCCTGCTGTACCTGCATGCCAACTTTCAATGACTGATGTACCATGACACCCAGGTCTTGTTGCACCTTCCCTTTTCCTAATCTGCCGCAATTCAGATTATATTCTGCCTTCGTGTTTTTGCCCCCAAAGTGGATAACCTTACACTTATCCACATTGTACTGCTTCTGCCATACATTTGCCCACTCACCTAACCTGTCTAAGTCACCCTGCAGCCTCTTAGCGTCCTCCTCACAGCTCTCACCGCCACCCAACTTAGTGTCATCTGCAAACTTGGAGATATTACACTCAATTCCTTCATCTAAATCATGAATGTATATTGTAAAGAGCTGGGGTCCCAGCACTGAACCTTGCGGCACCCCACTAGTCACTGCCTGCCATTCTGAGAAGGACCCGTTTATCCCGACTCTCTGCTTCCTGTCTGCCAACCAGTTCTCTATCCACGTCAGTACATTACCCCCAATACCATGTGCTTTAATTTTGCACATCAATCTCTTGTGTGGGAACTTGTCAAAAGCCTTTTGTAAGTCCAAATACACCACATCCACTGGTTCTTCCTTGTCCACTCTACTAGTTACATCCTCAAAAAATTCCAGAAGATTTGTCAAGCATGATTTCATAAATCCATGTTGACTTGGACCGATCTTGACACTGCTTTCCAAATGCGCTGTTATTTCATCTTTAATAATTGATTCCAACATTTTCCCCACTACTGATGTCAGGCTAGCCGGTCTATAATTACCCGTTTTCTCTCTCACTCCTTTTTTAAAAAAGTGGTGGTACATTAGCTACCCTCCAGTCCATAGGAACTGATCCAGAGTCGATAGACTGTTGGAAAATGATCACCAATGCATCCACTATTTCTAGGGCCACTCCCTTAAGTACTCTGGGATGCAGACTATCAGGCCCTGGGGATTTATAGGCCTTCAATCCCATCAATTTCCCTAACACAATTTCCCGCCTAATAAGGATATCCTTCAGTTCCTCCTTCTCACTAGACCCTCGGTCCCCTCGTACTTCCGGAAGGTTAATTGTGTCTTCCATCATGAAGACAGAACCAAAGTATTTGTTCAGTTGGTCTGCCATTTCTTTGTTCACCATTATAAATTCACCTGAATCTGACTGTAAGGGACCGACGTTTGTTTTCACTAATCTTTTTCTCTTCACATATCTATAGAAGCTTTTGCAGTCAGTTTTTATGTTCCCGGCAAGCTTCCTCTCATACTCTATTTCCCCCCTCCTAATAGAAACATAGAAAATAGGTGCAGGAGCAGGCCATTCAGCCCTTCTAGCCTGCACCGCCATTCAATGAGTTCATGGCTGAACATGAAACTTCTGTACCCCATTCCTGCTTTCTCGCCATACCCCTTGATCCCCCGAGGAGTAAGGACTTCATCTAACTCCCTTTTGAATATATTTAGTGAATTGGCCTCAACTACTTTCTGTGGTAGAGAATTCCACAGGTTCACCACTCTCTGGGTGAAGAAGTTTCTCCTCATCTCGGTCCTAAATGGTTTACCCCTTATCCTCAGACTGTGACCCCTGGTTCTGGACTTCCCCAACATTGGGAACATTCTTCCTGCATCTAACCTGTCTAAACCCGTCAGAATTTTAAACGTTTCTATGAGGTCCCCTCTCATTCTTCTGAACTCCAGTGAATACAAGCCCAGTTGATCCAGTCTTTCTTGATAGGTCAGTCCCACCATCCCGGGAATCAATCTGGTGAATCTTCGCTGCACTCCCTCAATAGCAAGAATGTCCTTCAAGTTAGGAGACCAAAACTGTACACAATACTCCAGGTGTGGCCTCACCAAGGCCCTGTACAACTGTAGCAACACCTCCCTGCCCCTGTACTTAAATCCCCTCGCTATGAAGGCCAACATGCCATTTGCTTTCTTAACCGCCTGCTGTACCTGCATGCCAACCTTCAATGACTGATGTACCATGACACCCAGGTCTCGTTGCACCTTCCCTTTTCCTAATCTGTCACCATTCAGATAATAGTCTGTCTCTCTGTTTTTACCACCAAAGTGGATAACCTCACATTTATCCACATTATACTTCATCTGCCATGCATTTGCCCACTCACCCAACCTATCCAAGTCACTCTGCAGCCTCATAGCATCCTCCTCGCAGCTCACACTGCCACCCAACTTAGTGTCATCCGCAAATTTGGAGATACTACATTTAATCCCCTCGTCTAAATCATCAATGTACAATGTAAACAGCTGGGGTCCCAGCACAGAACCTTGCGGTACCCCACTAGTCACTGCCTGCCATTCTGAAAAGTACCCATTTACTCCTACTCTTTGCTTCTTGTCTGACAACCAGTTCTCAATCCACGTCAGCATACTACCCCCAATCCCATGTGCTTTAACTTTGCACATTAATCTCTTGTGTGGGACCTTGTCGAAAGCCTTCTGAAAGTCCAAATATACCACATCAACTGGTTCTCCTTTGTCCACTTTACTGGAAACATCCTCAAAAAATTCCAGAAGATTTGTCAAGCATGATTTCCCTTTCACAAATCCATGCTGACTTGGACCTGTCATGTCACCATTTTCCAAATGCGCTGCTATGACATCCTTAATAATTGATTCCATCATTTTACCCACTACTGAGGTCAGGCTGACCGGTCTATAATTCCCTGTTTTCTCTCTCCCTCCTTTTTTAAAAAGTGGGGTTACATTGGCTACCCTCCACTCGATAGGAACTGATCCAGAGTCAATGGAATGTTGGAAAATGACTGTCAATGCATCCGCTATTTCCAAGGCCACCTCCTTAAGTACTCTGGGATGAAGTCCATCAGGCCCTGGGGATTTATCGGCCTTCAATCCCATCAATTTCCCCAACACAATTTCCTGACTAATAAAGATTTCCCTCAGTTCCTCCTCCTTACTAGACCCTCTGACCCCTTTTATATCTGGAAGGTTGTTTGTGTCCTCCTTAGTGAATACCGAACCAAAGTACTTGTTCAATTGGTCTGCCATTTCTTTGTTCCCCGTTATGACTTCCCCTGATTCTGACTGCAGGGGACCTACGTTTGTCTTTACTAACCTTTTTCTCTTTACATACCTATAGAAACATTTGCAATCCGCCTTAATGTTCCCTGCAAGCTTCTTCTCGTACTCCATTTTCCCTGCCCTAATCAAACCCTTTGTCCTCCTCTGCTGAGTTCTAAATTTCTCCCAGTCCTCAGGTTTGCTGCTTTTTCTGGCCAATTTATATGCCTCTTCCTTGGATTTAACACTATCCCTGATTTCCCTAGCTAGCCACGGTTGAGCCACTTTCCCCATTTTATTTTTACTCCAGACAGGGATGTCCAATTGTTGAAGTTCATCCATGTGATCTTTAAATGTTTGCCATTGTCTATCCACCGTCAACCCTTTAAGTGTCATTTGCCAGTCTATTCTAGCCAATTCACGTCTCATACCATCGAAGTTACCTTTCCTTAAGTTCAGGACCCTAGTCTCTGAATTAACTGTGTCACTCTCCAGCTTAATAAAGAATCCTACCATATTATGGTCACTCTTCCCAAGGGGCCTCGCACAACAAGATTGCTAATTAGTCCTTTCTCATTACACATCACCCAGTCTAGGATGGCCAGCTCTCTAGTTGGTTCCTCGACATATTGGTCGAGAAAACCATCCCTAATACACTCCAGGAAATCCTCCTCCACCGTTTTGCTACCAGTTTGGTTAGCCCAATCTATATGTAAATTAAAGTCGACCATGATAACTGCTGTACCTTTATTGCACGCATCCCTAATGTCTTGTTTGATGCTGTCCCCAATCTCACTACTACTGTTTGGTGGTCTGTACACAACTCCCACGAGCGTGTTCTGCCCTTTGGTGTTCCGCAGCTCCACCCAACCAGATTCCACATCATCCAAGCTAATGTCCTTCCTTACTATTGTGTTAATTTCCTCTTTAACCAGCAACGCTACCCCACCTCCTTTTCCTTTCTGTCTATCCTTCCTGAATGTTGAATACCCCTGGATGTTGAGTTCCCAGCCTTGGTCACCCTGGAGCCATGTCTCCGTGATGCCAATTATATCTTATTCATTAATTGCTGCCTGTGCAGTTAATTTGTCCACTTTATTACGAATACTCCTCGCATTGAGGCACAGAGCCTCCAGGCTTGTCTTTTTAACACACTTTGCCCCTTTAGAATTTTGCTGTAATGTGCCCCTTTTTGATTTTTGCCTTGGGTTTCTCTGCCCTCCATTTTTACTTTTCTTCTTTCTACCTTTTGCTTCTGCCCCCATTCTACTTCCCTCTGTCTCCCTGCATAGGTTCCCATCCCCCTGCCATATTAGTTTAACCCCTCCCCGAGAGCACTAGCAAAAACTCCCCCGAGGACATTGGTTCCGATCCTGCCCAGGTGCAGACCGTCCGGTTTGTACTGGTCCCACCACCTCCAGAACCGGTTCCAATGTCCCAGGAATTTGAATCCCTCCCTTCTGCACTACTCCTCAAGCCACGAATTCATCTGAGCTATCCTACGATTCCTACTCTGACTAGCACGTCGCACTGGTAGCA
Organism: Pristiophorus japonicus; assembly: GCF_044704955.1. Taxonomy (NCBI): domain Eukaryota; kingdom Metazoa; phylum Chordata; class Chondrichthyes; family Pristiophoridae; genus Pristiophorus; species Pristiophorus japonicus. The sequence goes on from NC_092008.1 coordinate 5,429,667, forward strand.
ATCCTGAGGTCCTACTTTTTAATTTAGCTCCCTCCTAGCTCCCTAAATTCAGCTTGTAGGACCTCATCCCGTTTTTTACCGATATCGTTGGTACCTATATGCACCACGACAACTGGCTGTTCACCCTCCCCCTTCAAAATGTCCTGCAACCACTCCGAGACATCCTTGACCCTTGCACGAGGGAGGCAACGTACCATCCTGGAGTCTCGATTGTGGCCGCAGAAACGTCTATCTATTCCCCTTACAATAGAATCCCCGACCACTATAGCTCTCCCACTCTTTTTCCTGCGCTTCTGTGCAGCAGAGCCACCCACGATGCCATGGACTTGGCTGCTGCTGCCCTGCCCTGATGAGTCATCCCCCCCAACAGTACCCAAAGATGTAACAGCAGTGCATTTGGAAAGCTTGACAAATCTTCTAGAATTTTTTGAGGATGTAACCAGTAGAGTGGATAAGGGAGAATCAGTGTATGTGGTGTATTTTGACTTTCAAATGTCTTTTGACAAGGTCCCACACAAGAGATTAGTGTGCAAAATGAAAGCACATGGTATTGGGGGTAATGTATTGACGTGGATAGAGAACTATTTGGCAGAAGGAAGCAAAGAGTAGGAATAAACGGGTCCTTTTCAGAATGGCAGGCAGTGACGAGTGGGGTACCACAAGGTTCAGTGCTGGAACCCCAGCTATTTACAATATACATTAATGATTTAGACGAAGGAATTAAATGTAATATCTCCAAGTTTGCAGATGACACTAAGCTGGGTGGCAGTGTGAGCTGTGAGGAGGATGCGAAGAGGCTGCTGGGTGACTTGGACAGGTTAGGTGAGTGGGCAAATGCATGGCAGATGCAGTGTAATGTGGATAAATGTGAGGTTATCCACTTTGGTGGCAAAAACAGGAAGGCACATTATCTGAATGGTGACAGATTAGGAAAAGGGGAGGTGCAACGAGACCTAGGTGTCATGGTACATCAGTCATTGATAGTTGACATGCAGGTACCGCAGGCGGTGAAGAAGGCATATGGCATGTTGGCCTTCATAGCGAGAAGATTTGAGTGTAGGAGCAGGGAGGTCTTTCTGTAGTTGTACAGGGCCTTGGTGAGGCCACACCTTGAATATTGTGTACAGTTTTGGTCTCCCAATCTGAGGAAGGACATTCTTGCTATTGAGGGAGTGCAGCGACAGTTCACCAGACTGATTCCCAGGATGGCAGGACTGACATATGAAGACGACGGGATCGACTAGGCTTATATTCACTGGAATTTAGAAGAATGAGAGGGGATCTCATTGAAACATATCAAATTCTGATGGGATTGGACAGGTTAGATGCAGGAAGAATGTTCCCGATGTTGGGGAAGTTCAGAACCAGGGGTCACAGTCTAAGGATAAGGGGCAAGTCATTTAGGATCGAGATGAGGAGAAACTTCTTCACGCAGAGAATTGTGAACCTGTGGAATTCCCTACCACAGAAAGTTGTTGAGGCCAGTTAGTTAGATATATTCAAAAGGGAGTTAGATGTGGCCCTTACAGTTAAAGGGATCAAGGGGTATGGAGAGAAAGCAGGAATGGGGTACTGAAGTTGCATGATCAGCCATGATCTTATTGAATGGTGGTGCAGGCTCGAAGGGCCTTCTCCTGCACGTAATTTCTGTTTCCACCCTTGCACCTGTCAACCGTTACTGTGACCCCACCCCCCTGTCAATCAACCGTTACTGTGACCCTGCCCCCTGTCAATCAACAGTTACTCTGACCCTGCCCCTTCTGTTAATCAGCCGTTACCCTGGCCCCACCCCACCCCTGTAAATGAACCATGACTGTCACCCCGCCCCCTGTCAATTTGTAATGTATGCCTGGGCTTATCTGCCACCAGGGGGAGCGACCGTCGGAGGTCATTGGGCCACAGACACACACGTGCAGCCCTTGTGTATATAAAGAAAGCCTCCATGTTTAATCCACACGTTGAGAGCTAAGGTCGCACCTGATTGAGTTCATGGTACTAAGCCTATTGAGTTATTGCATACGCAACATAATCAAACATTACTCTGGCCCCGGCCCTCTCCTGTCAATCAACCGTAACGCTGGGCCTGCCCCTCTCCTGTCAATCAACCGTTACGATGGCCCCGTCCACCACCTGTCAATTAACCGTAATGCTGGCCGCGCCCCTATGGTAAATCAACAGGTACTCTAGCCCCGCACCTCCTGCCAAGCATCTGCTACTCTAGCCCTGTCCCTCTCCTGTCAATCAACTGTTCCCCTGGACCCGCCCTTTCCTGCCAATGAACTGTTCTGATTGGCCCCTCCCCTCCTGTACACCAACCAGTACTCTGGCCCTGCCCCTCTCCTTTCAATCAACTGTTACTCTGGCCCCACCCCTCTGCTGTCAATCACCCCCGCATGCGACCAATGGGGTGCGAGGGATTTAGACGGTGGGAGTGTGTGAGTGACGCGGGGCCGGAACTGCCCACCGGGTGATTAATGCCACTCCCCCCCCCCCACCCCCCCATTCGGTGGCAGGGTGAGGCGGAGCTGCAGTCACAGACCTTGATAAACCTGAGCCGCTAAATGCGCTCTCACTGCGTCCTGTACAGTCTGAGCAAACTGGTCAAACCTCCACGTGGCTCATCGCTGCAGGTGTTCCTCGGGGCAGTGTCCTAGGCCCAGCCATCTTCAGCTGCTCCATCAATGACTTTCCCTCCATCATAAGGTCTGCAGTGGAGAAGTTCGCTGACTGCACAGTGTTCAGTTCCATTCGCAGCTCCTCAGATAATGGAGCAGTCCGTGCCCACATCCAGCAAAACCTGGACAACATTCAGGCTTGGGCTGATAAGTGGCAAGTAACATTCACACCACACAAGTGCCAGGCATTGACCATCTCCAACAAGTGAGAGTCTTAATCACTGCCCCTTGATATTCACCGGTATTACCATCGCCGAATCCCCCATCAACATCTTGGGGGTCACCATTGACCAGAAACTTCACTGGACCAGACACATAAATACTGTGGCAACAAGAACGGGTCAGAGGCTGGGTATTCTGCGGCGAGTGTCTCACCTCCTGACTCCCCAAAGCCTCTCCACCATCTACAAGTCAGGAGTGTGATGGAATACTCTCCACTTACCTGGATGAGTACAGCTCCAACAACACTTGAGAAGCTCGACACCACCCAGGACAAAGCAACCCGCTTGATCGGTACGCTACCCACCACCTTCAACACTCACTCCCCCCACCACCAGCGCACCGTGGCTGCACCGTCTACAGATGCAACTCGCCAAGGCTTCTTCGGCAGCACCTCCCAAACCCACGACCTCCACCACCTAGAAGGACAAGGGCAGCAGGCGAATGGGAACACCACCACCTCTACGGGCCCAAGTTTCCACATGATTTGCGCCTGATTTTTACGAGTAACTGGTGGAGAACGGACTATCTTAGAAATCACAATTCTCCACATTTTTTTTTCTGCAGTTCTAGTCAGGTAGAACAGTTCTACTTTGGAACAGAATTTTTTCTTCAAAAAGGGGGCGTGTCCGGCCACTGACGCCTGATTTCAAAGTTTCCACAGTGAAAACGTACTCCAAACTAACTTAGAATGGAGCAAGTGAAGATTTTTGTAGAACTGAAAAAACCTGTTCTACACATTAAAAAATCAGGCGCAGGTTACAAATTAGGCGTCCAGAACGAGGTGGGGGGGAAGGGAAGTCATTAAATTCTACAATAAATCCTCAGTTATACTTCTACAAATAAATCCAACCTGAATAAACATTTATAAGCAAAGAAAAGATTAAATAAACCATCTTCCTACCTGTGTGAAAGTGCTTCAGCCAGGGAGAATGCTGCAGTCAGCCTCACAAGTTGAGGCACCCGTTCGTTCCCACCGGGGGGGGGGGGGGAGGGGGTGGAGGAGACAGTGAGAAGGCTGCAAGAAGCCTCAGTGCTGATGGCAATGTGCTTTTATTAAAAAATGTTCAAAAATTAAACAGCTACAAAGAACTACAAAAATGGCCGAGTGCCAATGTTTCCTTCACACTGCGCGTGCGCGAACGCTCCAACGCGCACGCGCAGCGTTGCCGGCAGGAAAAAAACTAATTTAAATGGTACCCGCCCCCTCCCACTTACAAAATCGGTGCGAGTGTAGGCTCCGCCCCCCTGGGGCGCCGCGCCAAACAGACAAGGAGCTGCAAAGCGCTCCAGAATCGGGCGGTTTTTTTCCGGCGCCGTTTTAGGCGCGAAAATCGGCCCCCCAGCTCGGAGGGGCGCCTGTTTTTTATCATGTGGAAACTTGGGCCCTACGTTTCCCCTCCAAGTCACACACCATCCTGACTTGGAAATACATCGCCGTTCCTTCATAGTTGCTGGGTCAAAATCCTGGAACTCCCTCCCTAACAGCACTGTGGGAACATCTTCACCACACGGACTGCAGCAGCTCACCACCACCTTCTCAAGGGCAATTAGAGATGGGCAATAAATGCTGGCCTTGCCAGCGACGCCCACATTCCAGGATCAAAAAAAACGAGGCCTGAAATGGGATCTGAATATTCCTGGTTACCAAGTATTCTGGAATGATGGAGGAGGGGCTTGGCAGTGATGATTATCCAGTTTGAAATAGAAAGGATTGACTCGATAGTTCCGGGACTGAATTTATTTGGCATGAGTTGAGGAGGAGAGGGGGAGCTGTTGTTATAGAACAACAGACAGTGAGAAGGAGATAGACGAGCAAAAAGAGAGTAGTAATATTAGAAGACTTTAATGACCCTAACGCAGACTGGGGAAAACGTAGTGTTGATGGTAGGAAAGGAGAAGAATTTCTGACATGTGTACAGGCAAACATCCTCAATCAATGGGGGCGAAATTGTCCCTCGGCCCGATTGGAGGCGGTAACTTTTATCGCCCGGCCCGGAAGTCCCACCCCCGACGTTGATGCACTACAATGTCCCTCCCCTTGGATTAACGGGGAGGGCCGCTGGGCACTCTGCATGGCCGCCACTGGACCCACAGTTGCCCGGCCCCAAAACGGAGTGCCGGGGCTGCACCATGGCGGCCCAGTCCACACAAGGGCACTACAGCGGAACCTGGGGGTACTTGTGCATGAAACGCAAAAGGACAGTATGCAGGTACAGCAAGTGATCAGGAAGGCCAATGGTATCTTGGCCTTTGTTGCAAAGGGGATGGAGTATAAAAGCAGGGAAGTCTTGCTACAGTTATACAGGGTATTGGTGAGGCCACACCTGGAATACTGCGTGCAGTTTTGCTTTCCATATTTACGAAAGGATATACTTGTTTTGGAGGCAGTTTAGAGAAGGTTCACTCAGTTGAATCCGTGGATGAAGGGGTTGACTTATGAGGAAAGGTTGAGTAGGTTGGGCCTTTACTCATTGGAATTCAGAAGAATGAGAGGTGATCTTATCGAAATGTGTACGATTATGAGGGGGCTTGACAGGGTGGATGCAGAGAGGATGATTCCACTGATGGGGGAGACTAGAACTAGAGGGCATGATCTTCGAATAAGGAAGGGGCCGCCCATTTAAAACAGAGAAGAGGAGAAATTTCTTCTCAGGGGGTTGTAAATCTGTGGAATTCGCTGCCTCAGAGAGCTGTGGAAGCCAGGACATTGAATAAATTTAAGACAGAAATAGACAGTTTCTTAAACAATAAAGGGGTTATGGGGAGCGGGCAGGGAAGTGGACCAGAGTCCATGATCAGATCAGCCATGATCGTATTGAATGGCGGAGCAGGCTCGAGGGGCCGTATGGCTGACTCCTGTTCCTATTTCTTATGTTCTTATTTAGCTGACGTTGATATCCACCTGTGTCGGCCTCGTGGCCCAGGGGCTGATTTCCACTGCGGGGCGTCAAGGAGGCCGGCGTGGGACGGCCGCACACCGCCATTACATCATCGCTGGTTGCGCAGTGGCCCGGGGGGGCTAACCACGGGACGCGGCACTGCTAGGACAGCGCCCCCAAACCTCCGGGGCAATTTCCTGGGAGGCGGCTGCTCCCTCCCTCCCCCAGGCTTTCACTGGGGCTAGAAAAGGGGCCAATTTCGACCCAAATATATCTGAAGTCCAACAAGAAAGCAGTACAGGATCTGGTTCTGGGAAATAAAGTCGGGCAAGTGGAGCGTGTTACTGTCGCAGATCATCCAGCTAACAGAGATCACGACATAATTCAGTTTTAAGTAATTATGTAAGAGGACAGAAAATATGGACGGTAGACATGCTAAACTGGGATGAAGTGAACTTCAGTGATTTGAGCAGGGACCCAGCACAGGTAGACTGGGAAAGTGGATTGCAGGGTAAAGCAGTGATGGAACAATCAGGGCTTTCAGGGAAGAGATAATTCAGATACAAACTAGGCATATTGCTTTGAACATGCGCCATGGATGACAAAGGAAATAAAAGTTCAAATAAAACAGAAAAGAGAGCCTTATAAGAAATAGGAGCAGGAGTCGGCCATACGGCCCCTCGAGCCTGCTCCGCCATTTAATACCATCATGGCTGATCCGATCATGGACTCAGCTCCACTTCCCCGCCCGCCCCCTTATCCCCTTATCGGTTAAGAAACTGTCTATCTCTGTCTTAAATTTATTCAATGACCCGGCTTCCACAGCTCTCTGAGGCAGCGAATTCCACAGATTCACAACCCTCAGAAGAAATTCCTCCTCATCTTAGTTTTAAATGGGCGGTCCCTTATTCTAAGATCATGCCCCCTAGTTCTAGTCTCCCCTATCGGTGGAAACAGACTCTCTGCATCCACCTTGTAAAGCCCCGTCATAATCTTATACATTTCGACAAGATCACCTCTCATTCTTCTGAATTCCAATGAGTAGAGGCCCAACCTACTCAATCTTTCCTCATAAGTCAACCCCTCATCTCCGGAATCAACCGAGAACCTTCTCTGAACTGCCTCCAAAGCAAGTATATCCTTTCTTTGAAGAGCTAACAGAGAAAGTAGACATGGGTAATGTGGTACATGTAATATATTTAGTTTTCCAAAAGGCCTTCAATAAAGGTACCACATAATGGATTGATGAATAAGGTCAGAACATGTGGAGTCAAGAGGCAATTAGCAGAGTGGATAGCTAGCTGGGTGAAAGACATAAAGCAAAGAGTAGGGATAAAAGGTTGATAAAGTAGTTAAAAAAGCATATGGGTTACTTGGGTTTATATATGGAGGGATAGAATATAAGAACATAAGAGCAGTAGGCCATTCAGAGTGACAGTATTCCAGATTCACAACCCTCTGAGTGAAGAAGTTCCTTCTTATCTCTGTCTTAAATGGCCCACCCCTTATCCTGAGACTATGATCCTATGTTTTAGATTCCCTAGCCAGGGGAAACAGCCTCAGCATCTACCCTGTCAATCCCCCTCAGAAATGTATATGTTTTAATAAGATCACCATTTATTGTTCTAAACTCCAGAGAGTATAAGCTTGATCTACTCAATCTCTCCTCATAGGACAACACTCTCATCCCAGGAATCAATCTAGTGAATCTTTGTTGCACCATCTCTAAGGCAAATATATCCTTCCTCAGATCAAGGAGACAAAAACTGTGCACAGTACTCCAGGTGTGGTCTCAACAAAGCCCTGCCCAATTGTAGCAAGGCCTCTTTACTCTTACACTCCAAGACCAGTCAGCTGAACATCGGTAGTTGGAAAAATAATGGAATCCCCACTAAAGGAGAAAATAGAAAACATCTAGAAACCAAAATGTATTGTATGCACCTCTGAGGATGCTCACAGATTTATAGAGCTGTTGCATTCTGAATGGCTTAGCCAATCACGTGATGTTCACAAGACTCAATAAAACCCCAGTCAGTTCGGTCCAGGTCATTCATGATGAGGTATGCAGTTGTGAGCCTAGTGGATGAACTAGTAATGTGTAGTGCGATTGTTAAACCTTTGTTAATAAACGAACTAGTTCTTAACAGCAATGTATTGCTATGAATTTTTAAGCAAAGATCCCATGAAGCAAATAAATTACACAAAAGTATAATAATGAATAGTCAACATGGATTTCAAAAGGGCAAACCTTGCTTGACCAATCTCATTGAAACCATTGAAGTGGTAACAGAAAGTAGACATGGGTAATGTAGTATATGTAACTTATTTAGATTTCCAAAAGGCCTTCAACAAGGTACCACCAATAGACTAATGAATAAGGTCAGAGCATGTGGAGTCAAGGCACAATTAATTACTCTTCTCTTCTTAGCAGTCTCTCGGAGTCGAGGATGACTCAGATGACTGAGTCCAATGCGGGACCTACAGTTTCTGTCACAGGTGGGGCAGACGGTGGGTGAGGTGCTTGGGTTGTTGTGCACTCATTCCTCTGTTTGCGCTTGGCTTCTGTGTGCTCCAGGCGAAGAGACACGGCGCCTTCCCGGATGCTTCTCCTCCATTTTGAGCGGTCTTGGGATTCCCAGGCATTGGTGGGAATGATTCACTTTTTCAAGGAAGCTTTAAGGGTGTCCTTGAAGTATTTATCTGCCCACCTGGGACTCGCTTGCCATGTCGGAGCTCTGAGTGCTTGTTTTGGGAGTCTAGTATCGGGCATGCGGACGATGTGGTCCGTCCAGCGGAGCTGATCGAGCGTGGTCAATGCTTCGATGCTGGGGATGTTGGCCTGAGCAAGAACACTGACATTGGTGAGCCTATCCTGCCAATGGATTTGCAGGATCTTGCGTAGGCAGCTTTGGTGGTACTTCTCCAGTGCTTTGAGGTGCCTGCTGTACATAGTCCGTGTCTCTGAAGCACATAGGAGGGCAGTTATCATTACTGCTCTGCAGACCATGAGCTTGGTACCAGGTTTGAGGTCCTGGTCTTCAAACACTCTCTTCCTCAGGTGACCGAAGGCTGCACTGGCACATCATCGACGTCTGCTCTTGTTAACAGTAGTCTCCCGAGGTATGGAAAATGGTCCACGTTGTCCAAAACCTCGTTAAGGATGTTGTTAATCGGGGGGCAGTGCTGTGTGGCAGGGGCAGGTTGGTAGAGGACCTTTGTCTTACGGATGTTTAGTGTAAGGCCCATGCTCTCGTACGCTTCAGTGAAGGTGTTGACGATGGTTTGGAGTTTGACCTCAGAGTGTGCACAAACATAAGCATCATCTGCATACTGTAATTCAATGACAGAAGATGGGACGACCTTGGATCTGGACTGGAGGCGGCGGAAGTTGAACAATTTCCCATTTGTTCTGTAGATTAGTTCCACTCCAGCAGGGAGCTTATGGAGGGTGAGATGGAGCATTGTAGCAAGGAAGATCAAGAAGAGCGTTGTTGCGATGACACAGCCTTGCTTGACCCCGATCCGCATGTGTATTGGGTACGCGGTAGATCCGTTGGTCAGGATTACGGCTTGTATGGCAGCGTGGAGCAGGCAGAGGATGGTATCAAAGGCACAATTAGCAGAGTGGATAGCTAGCTGGCTGAAAGACAGAAAGCAGAGCATGGGGTTAAAAGGTAGCTATTCAGAGTGGCAGAGGGTGGGAAGTGGGATCCTACAAGGATCAGTGCTGGGACCACTTGTTCACAATTTATATTAACGATTTAGACTTTAGAATCAAAAACACAATTTCTAAATTTGCGGATGACACCAAATTCGGAGGGATAGTCAATATTGAGACGACTAGACAAATTACAGGGGACGTTAATAAACTTGAAGAATGTGCATATAATTGGCAAATTAATTTCAACATAGATAAATATGTGGAATTGGATTTTGGTCAGAAAAATAAGGAGGTCACTTATTACTTGCAAAATAGAATCTAAATGTGGTGGAGGAGCAAAGCGATCTGGGAGTACAAATGCACAAATCACTAAAAGTTGCAACACAGATCAATAAGGCCATAATAAAAGCAAACAAAGCACTAGGATTTATTTCTCGTGGGATAGCATTGAAAAGTATACAAGTTATGCTAAACTTGTGTCGAACCCTTATTAGACCAAACAGAGTACTGTGTGCAATTCTTGTTGTTATATTATAAAAAAAAGGATGTAGAGGCACTGGATTGGGTGCAAAAAATAGTTACAAGGATGATACCAGAAATGTAAGGTTGTACCTATCGGAAAATGATGAACATGCTGGGTCTCTTTTCTCTTTGTAATGTATTTGCTTCATGTGTTCTTTGCTTAAGAATTCATAGCAACATGTTGCTGTTAAGTACCAATTGGTTTATTAGTAAAGCTTTAACGATCACACTCCACATTACCAGTTCATCCACTAGGCTCACAACTGCACACCTCATCGTGGATGAACTAGACCCAAATGACTGGGGTTTTATTGAGTCTTGTGAACATCACGTGACTGGCTAAGCCGCTCACAATGCAACAGCTCTATAAATCTGTGAGCATCCTCACAGGTGCATGCATTACACTCCTAAGGCATGTCCTAATATTAGGTCTTTAAAATTATGAAAGGTACTGATAGAGTAGAAAGAGTTTGCACTTACGGGGAAGAGCAAAACTAAAGGCAGTCAATATAAGATGGTCACCAAGAAATCCAACAGAGAGTTAGAAGAAGCTTCTTTACTCAGAGAATGGTGAGAATGTGGAACTCACTACCAATTGGAGTAGCTGGGGCGAGTAGTATCGATGCATTCAAAGGGAAGCTATATGAGGGAGAAGGGAATAGAGTGTTCTGCTGATAGATTTAGGTGAGGATGGATTACAGGTGGCTCAAGTAAAGCATGAATGCTGGCATGGACTAGTTGGGCCAATGGCCTGTTTCTGTGCTATATATTCTATGTAATCTATTTAGAAAGGATGAAGAGGCATAGTATAAACAAAATGGTACAATTTTAAAGGGGGTGCATGAACAGAGTGACCTGGGGGTTCATGTACAAAAATCTTTGAGGGTGGCAGGACAGGTTTAGAAGGCTGTTAAGAAACCAGAGTGGATCTTCAGCTTCATAAATAGAGGCATAGAGTACAAAAGCAAGGAGGTTATAATAAACAATTATAAATCACTGTTTTGCCTCAGCTGGAGTATTGTGTCCAATTCTGGGTACCACACTTTAGAGAAGCTGCCAAGGCCTTGGAGAAGGTGCAGGGGAAATTTACTAGAATGGTACCAGGGATGAGGGACTTCGGTTATGTGGAGAGACTGAAGAAGCTGGGATTCTTCTCCTTAAAGCAAGGGAGATAAAGGGGAGATTTGATAGAGGGGTTCACAATCCTGAAGGGTTTTGATATAGAGTAGATAGGGAGAATCTGTTTCTACTGGCAGATGATTGGTAACCAGAGGACACAGATTTAATATCATTGGCAAAAGAGCCAGAGGGGAGATGAGAATTTTTTTATGCAACATAGAAAATAGGAGCAGGAGCAGGCCATTCGGCCCTTCAAGCCTGCACCGCAATTCAACATGATCATGGCTGATCCTCTATCTCAACACCATATTCCCGCTTTTCCCCCATACCGCTGGATGTCTTTTATGTCTAGAAATCTATCTATCTCCCTCTTAAATATATTCAGTGACTTGGCCTCCACAGCCTTCTGTGGTAGAGAACACCACCCTCTGAATGAAAACATTTCTCCTCATCTCGGTCCTAAATTTCCTGCCCCATATCCTGAGACTGTGATCCCTTGTTCTAGACTTCCCAGCCCGGGGGAAACATCCTCCCCGCATCCAGTCTGTCCAACCCCGTCAGAACTTTATACGTTTCAATGAGATCCACTCTGATTCTTCTAAACTCTAGTGAATACAGGCCCAGCTGACCCAATCTCTCCTCATACGACAGTCATGCCATCCCAGGAATCAGTCTGGTGAACTTTCACTGCACTCCCTCTATGGCAAGTATATCTTTTCTTAGGTAAGACGACCAAAACTGCACACAATACTCCAGGTGCGGTCTCACCAAGGCCCTGTAAAATGGTAGTAAGACATCATGTACGTGAAACACAAAAGGATAGTATTCAGGCTCAGCAAGTTGTTTTGATCTGGAATGTACTGCCTGAAAGGGTGGTGGAAGCAGATTCAATAGTAACTTTAAAAAGTTTGATAAATACTTGAAAAGGAGAAATGTGCTGGGCCATGGGGAACTAGCAGGAGAGTGGGACTAATTGGTAGATCTTTCAAAGAGTCGGCTTAACCGAATGGCCTAATTCTACGATCAGTAGGGGTGGCAGGGCACCAGCTTTGTTGCTGTTTACGCTGGTTGCAGTGGAGGCAGTAAAGATGAGCTCAGTACCGGATGCAGTTCTGCGGAGGAAAGAAAAGTTGAATGGTTCGACTCTGACACTAATGCAGTTTATAGCGGCACATGGAATGACGGGTGAATGGGACTGGGTGCGAGTTAGGAAACGGGCAGCAGAGGTTTGGATGAGCTGAGATTTATGGAGGGTGCAAGGTGGGAAGTCGGCCAGGAGAGCGTTGGAATAGTTAAGACCAGACGTGACACATGCATGGATGAGGATTTCAGCAGATGAGCTGAGGCAGGAGGGATATTTTGCCGGTGGAAATAGGTGGTCTTTGGGATGGAGAGGATGTGGGGTCGGAAGCTCGGCTCAGGGTCAATGAGGCCACCGAGGTTGGAAACAGTCGGAGACAGTGGCCAAGGAAGGGCATAGAATGGGTGGCTTGGGCACAGATTGTGGCAGAGCCATTTAGACTGTTAGTAAAATGCAGCAAAATGAAAAAAGGAGGAAATAAATAGCAGGTTCCAACAGGGAGAGGGAAAGTGGTGCGTATGCGCCAGTATTGAGCTCCCCCTGTGCTGGAGATGTGTGAAATTATATATTTTCACAGTATTTCCTCCTTGCTCCCGTTCACAATGGCGGCGGCCTGTACCCACAATGCCACGCGGCCAGAAACCGCCCTATTCATTGCTCGGCTGCACTGGGCGCTTGCGCAGCGCCTGCCTTTTCTCGCCAAGTGTTGGTCGGCCCGGCAGCGCCCTGACTGCCCCAGAGAAATCGGAGAGGGGCGGGGCCACAGCCGGGGGGGAGGGGGTGGGAAGGATTGACAGGAGAGGGGCGGGGTCACAGACAGGGGGTGATTAACAGGAGGGGGGCGGGGTCCAGCCAGGGAGAGATTGACAGGAGGGGGCGAGCCAACAACCAGGGAGGGATTGGCAGGAGGGGCGGGGTCACAGCCAGGGGGTGATTGACAGGAGAGGGGCGGAGTCACAGCCAGGGGGAGATTGACAGGAGGGGGAGGGGCCACAGCCAGGAGGTGATTGACAGGAGCAGAGGGGCGGGGTCACAGCCGGGGGGGGGGGGGGGGGAAAGAGAGTCAGAATAGCATGATTGAAAGGAGGGGCGGGGCCAGAACAACATGATTGACAGGAGAGGGACGGGGTCAGAATAATTGTCAAATGGAGGTACTGGGGGGGAAGTGAGGGGGGGAAGTGGGGACCGTGAGGGGGGGGAAGTGGGGACCGTGAGGGGGGGGAAGTGGGGACCGTGAGGGGGGGGAAGTGGGGACCGTGAGGGGGGGGAAGTGGGGACCGTGAGGGGGGGGAAGTGGGGACCGTGAGGGGGGGGAAGTGGGGACCGTGAGGGGGGAAGTGGGGATCGTGAGGGGGGAAGTGGGGATCGTGAGGGGGGAAGTGGGGATCGTGAGGGGGGAAGTGGGGATCGTGAGGGGGGAAGTGGGGATCGTGAGGGGGAAGTGGGGATCGTGAGGGGGGAAGTGGGGATCGTGAGGGGGGGAAGTGGGGATCGTGAGGGGGAAGTGGGGATCGTGAGGGGGGAAGTGGGGATCGTGAAATTTTGGCCATAAAATTAAGGAAAATCCTAAGATGTTCTCTAAATATATTAAGAGTAAGAGGTTAAGTAAAGAAAGACTATTAGAGACCATGAGGGTAATTTCTGTGTGGAGGCAGAAGATGTTGGTAAGGTTCTTAACGCATACTTTGCATCTGTTTTCACAAAGGAAAGGGGAAATGCAGATACTGCTATCGAGGAGGAGTGAGATATTCTGGATGAAATAAGCATAGATAGGAAGTATTAAGGGGTTTAGCACCTTTGAAAGTAGATATGTCCCGAGGCCCAGATGAAATGCATCCCAGGCTGTTGAGCGAAGTCAAAGAGGAAATAACAGAGGCCTTGACCATCATTTTCCAGTTCTCTTTGGATTTGGGCATGATGCCGGAGGATTGGAGGACTGCTAATGTCGTGCCCTTGTTTAAGAAGGGAGAAAGGGATAGGCGAGTAATTGCAGGCCGGTCAGCCTCACCTCAGAGATGGGAAAATTATTGGGAAAAATCCTGAAAGACAGAATAAATCTGCATTTGGAAAGACAAGGATTAATTAGGGACAGTCAGCACAGATTTGTTAAAGGAAGATCGTGTTTGACAAATCTGATTGAATTTTTTGAGGAGGTAACCAAGAAGGTTGATGAGGGTAATGCGGATGATGTAGTATATATGGACTTTAGCAAGGCTTTTGATAAGGTGGCAAATAGTAGACTGGCCATGAAGGTTAAAGCCCATGGGATCCAGGGCAAAGTGGCAAGTTGAATCCAAAATTGGCTTGGAGGTAGGAAGCAAAGGGTAATGATTGATGGATGTTTTTGTGACTAGAAGGATGTATACAGTGGGGTTCCGCAGGGCTCGGTTCTGGGTCCCTTGCTTTTTGTGGTATAAATGATTTAGATTTGAATATAGGGGGTATGATTAAGAAGTTTGCAGACGAGACTAAAATTGGCTGTGTGGTTGATAATGAAGAGGAAAGTCATGGGCTGCAGGAGTATATCAATCTACTGGTCAGGTGGGCAGAGCAGTGGCAAATGGAATTTAATTCAGAGAAGTGTGAGGTGATGCACTTTGGGATGATTAATAAGGAAAGGTATACACATTAAGTGGTAGGCTACTTAATAGTGTAGATGAACAAAGGGACCTTGGAGTGCTTGTCCACAGATCCCTGAAAGTAGCAGGCCAGGTGGATAAGGTGATTAAGAAGGCATACAGACTGCTTGCCTTTATCGGCCAACGAATAGAATATAAGAGCAGGCAGGTTATGCTTAAATTGTATAATACTTTGGTTAGGGCACAGCTGGAGTACTGCGTGCAGTTCTGGTCGCCGTATTATAGGAAGGACGTGATTGCGCTAGAGAGGGTGCGCTAGAGAGGGTGCAGAGGAGATTTACTGGGATGCTGCCTGGAATGGAGAATCATAGTTAGGGGGACAGATTGGATAGGCTGGGTTTGTTCTCATTGGAACAGAGGAGGTTGAGAGGAGGCCTCATTGAGGTGTACAAAATATTGAGGGGCCTGGACATAGTGGAGAGTAAGGGTCTATTTCCATTGATGGAGGGGTCTATTACAAGGGGGCATAGTTTTAAGGTGGTTGGTGGAAGATTTAGAGGGGATTTGAGGGGGGGGAGGCTTCTTTACACAGAAGGTTGTGGAGATCTGGAACTCGCTGCATGGAAGAGTGGTGGATGCAGAAACCCTCACCACTTTTGAGAGATGGTTGGATGGGCACTTAAAGTGCCGTAACCTGCAGGGTTACGGACCGAGAGCTGGTAATTGGGATTAGACTGGATGACCTTTTGTTGGACAAAGCAGATATAATGGTAAGTACTGCAGGGAATAGAATACGACCAGGGTGATCTCCTGGACTAGTTTCGATCGCCTGGATGGGTCGGAGAGGAATTTTCCCAGATTTTTTCTCCCCAAATTGGCCTGAGTTTTTAAACTGGTTTTTGCCTCTCCCATGAGATCACATGGCTCTGGTTGGGGTGGAGTGTAGAATGTTTCAGTATAAGGGTTGTCGCAGTTGTGAGAGGTGGACTAGTTGGGCTGGGTGCTCTTTGCCTTTCCGTCATTGTTCATAGGCTTATATGTAACCTTCAGGGCTGCTGACCAAGGCCCGTGTGGCTTTGTCGGCCGGCGTGGACACGATGGGCCGAAATGGCCTCCTACTGCGCTGTAAATTTCTATGTTTCTTCTATGGGGAATGTGAGGAGGTTACCAGAATATCACAGAAACATTCAAAGTGAGGGAAAATAGGGTATTTGAGGGAGAGAAAACTGAGAGAAGAGTACATTCGAGGAGGAACTGGAAAGGAAAAGAACTGAAATGCGAGGGGGAAAACTGTGAAAGTGGGAGACGTTCCGGGGCAAAGGAAAACAGGCCAGTCGATGAGAGAAGGGAATGAGAGGAAAATATAGGGAGCCTGATAGAAAATAGGGAATGTGAGTGAAAAGCAAGAGAAACTAGGGAATGTGAGGGAAAAACAGGAGTTATGATGGAAAAATGGAATATGGGAGAAAAGGCTGGGAATTAAGGGGTAAATAAACAATGCGAGGGGGAAATTGTGATTCTGATAGAAAATAGGGAATACGGAAATAATAGAAAAGCTGAACAAAGAGTGTGTGAAAAATTGGGAACCTTGGGCAAAAATCAGCGAATATGAGGGGAAAACAGGAAATTTGTTGGAAAATGCAGGAGAATGTTGCAAATCCGAACCAAAGGGAATGCTGAAGAGCGGGAGAGCGTGTTTTTCCTTTATTTGTCGCAGGTTGTGGGTGATGCTGGCATGGCCCCATTTAATGCCCTTTCCAAGCTGTCCTGACAAATTAGTTGTGAACCTTCTCCCAGAACCAGCAGTTCTTGCGCTGAAGATGCTCCCAGGACAGTTTTTGGGAGGGAATTCCAGGATATTGAGCCAGCACTCATGTAGGATAGTGTGTGACTTGGAGAGAAACGTGGGGATGATGCTATTCCCATGGGACTGTTGCTCTTGTCCTTTGGGGTGGGAGAAGGTGTGGGGACTGGAACGAGATGAAATAAGATCCAGTTTCAGCTTTGATGAATGCTTCTACCCATTAACCCGTCTTTCCTCGTTACAGTGCCATTATTTCCAGCATTTCCTGTGCATGTTGCTGTATAGCGAGGACGTTTCCATATTTTTCACAGCCCCAGTGAAGTTGAGCTCCTCGTTTCCTTGGATACCTGGAGACTTGGATCATAAGACTTGGAGGCCATTCACCCCTCGAACCTGTTCTGCCATTGTAGTAGATCATGGATGATCGATACCTTAACTCCATTTACCCACCTTTACTCCAGATACCCTTACCCAATAAAAATCTACTGACCTAAGTCTTCAAATTGCCAACTGAGCCCGCTTCCACAGTTAGTGTTCCAGATTTCCACCACCCTTTGTGAAAACGTGATTCTTGGTATCACTCCTAAATGGCCTCGCTCGAATTTTAAGATTATGCTCCACCCGAGGAAATAGTTTAAGTGAATCTACCCTCTCAAATCCCTTTATCATTGTAAAGACCTTTATTAGATCACCCCTCAACCATCTGCACAACGGAATACAAACCCAAGTTTATGCAACCTATCTTCATCATTTAACCCTTTATGGCATGGTATCCTATGGTGCATTTGCGTTGCATCCCCTCTAAGGCCAGTAGACCTTTCGCAAAGTTCTGTGTCCAAAACTGGGCATAGTACTTTAGACGGGGTCTGACCAAGGCTGTGTATAACTCCAAATCTCCTGGGAGGACAGACGCACCAACATTAGTGTCCTCGACCAGGCCAGCATCGAAGCACTGACCACACTTGATCAGCTCCGCTGGGCAGGCCACATTGTCCGCATGCCAGACACGAGACTCCCAAAGCAAGGGCTCTACTCGGAACTCCTTCACGGCAAACGAGCCAAAGGTGGGCAGAGGAAACATTACAAGGACACCCTCAAAGCCTCCCTGATAAAGTGCAACATCCCCACCGACACCTGGGAGTCCCCGGCCAAAGACCGCTCTAAGTGGAGGAAGTGCATCCGGGAAGGCGCTGAGCACCTCGAGTCTCATCGCTGAGAGCATGCAGAAATCAAGCACAGGCAGCGGAAAGAGCGTGCGGCAAACCTGTCCCACCCTCCCTTACCCTCAACGACAGTCCCTGTCACAGGTGGGACAATAGCTCTCGTATTAGACTGTTCAGCCACCCAAGGACTCATTTTAAGAGTGGAAGCAAGTCTTTCTCGATTCCGAGGGACTGCCTATGATGATAGCTGAAGCATTACTAGCTCCCTTTTGTATTCCAGCCCCCTTGCGATAAAGGCCAACATCCCATGAACCTTTTTGTATCAAGGCACTGGCCTTTAGTGACTTGTGCACATGAACACCCAAAACCCATTGCTTCTCCACAGCTCCTAGGCTCACCATAGAATGGTTACAGCACAGGAGGCCGCCATTCAGCCTGTCCCGGCTCTCTGCAAGAGCACTTCAGCTCGTCCCACTCCCCTGCCTTTTACCCGTATCCCTGCAATTCCTTTTTCATCAGGTACATATCCAATTCCCTTTTGAAAGCCACGATTGAATCTGCCTCCACCCTTCAGGCAGCGCATTCCAGATCCTAACCACTCGCTACATAAAAAAGTTTTCTCTTACGTCGCCTTTGGTTCTTCTGTCAATCACGTTACATCTGTGTCCTCTGGTCCTCTGGTCCTCGACCCTTCCGCCAATGGGAACAGTTTCTCTCTATCTACTCTGTCTAGACCCCTCATGATTTGGAACACCTCGATCAAATCTCCTCTCAACCTTCTCTGCTCTAAGGAGAAGAACCTCAGCTTCTCCAGTCTATCCACGTAACTGAAGTCCTTCAACCCTGGAACCATTCTTGTAAATCTTTTCTGCACCCTCTCTAAGGCCTTCACATCCTTCCGAAAGTGCGATGCCCAGAATTGGACACAATGCTCCAATTGAGGCCGAACCGGTGTTTTATAAATGTTCATCATAACTTCCTTGCTTTTGTACTCGATGCCTCTATTTATGAAGCCCAGGATCCCGTAAGCTTTTATAACCACTTTCTCAACCTGCCCTGCCACCTTCAATGTCTTTTCCACATATACCCCCAGGTTTCTGTGTTCTTTCGAATTATATTCTTTCATTAATATTGCCTCTCCTCCTTTTTCCTACCAAAATGCATCACTTCGCACTTTTCTGCATGAAATTTTATCTGCCACACCACATCAGCCCATTCCATCTATGTCCTCTTGAAGCTTATCACTACCCTCCTCACTATACTTCCAAGTTTTGTGTCATCTGCAGATTTTGAAATTGTGCCCTGTTCTCTCAAGTCCAAGTCATTGATATATATCAAAAAAAGCAGTGGTCCCAGTACCGACCCCTAGGGAACACCACTGTATATCTTCCTCCAACCCAAAAACCAACCGTTCACCACTACTCTCTGTTTTCTGTCACTGAGCCAATTCCATATCCACTGCCACTGTCCCTTTTATTCCATAGACTTCAACTTTGCTGGCAAGCCTATTATGTGGCACTTTATCATATGCCTTTTGGAAGTCCATGTACACCACATCAACCGCATTGCCTTCATCAACCCTCTGTTACCTGATCAAAAAACACAATCAAGTTAGCTAAACACAATTTGCCTTTAACAAATCCTTGCTGGTTTTCCTTAATTAATCCACACTTTTCCGAGTGACTGTTCATTTTGTCCCGGATTATCATTTCGAAAAGCTTCCTAAAGCCTGTAGTTGCTGGGTTTATCCCTGCACCGGTTTTTGATCAAGGGTGTAACATTTGCAGTTGTCCAGTCCTCTGGCACCACCCCCATTATCCAAGGAGGATTGGAAGATTTCGGCCAGTACCTCTGCAATTTCTACAGTCATTTCCCTCAGCATCCAATGGATGAATCCCATCCGGTCCTGGTTACTTATCTACTTTAAATACAGCCAGCCTTTCTGGTAGCTCCTCTATCAATTTTTAGCTCGTTTTGTATCTCAACTACCTCCTTTTTCACTATGCGTTTGGCAGGCTATTCTTCCTTGGTTAAGATAGATGCAAAGTACTAATTTAGTGCCAATTCCCTCTGCCTCCATGCGTAGGTCTCCTTATTGGACCCTAATCAGCCCCACCACCTCCTCTTACTACCCATTCAGTATTTATATGCCTATAGAAAATTTTTTGATTCCATTTGATGTGGGCTGCCATTCTATTCTCATACTCTCTCTTTGCCCCTCTTATTTCCTTTTTCACTTCCCCTCTGAACTTTCTATCTTCAGCTTGGTTCTCACTTGTATTCTCGAACTGACATCTGTCATATGCCACCTTTTTCTGCTTCATCTTATTATCTCTTTCGTCATCCAGGGAGCTCTGGCTTTGGCTGCCCTGCCTTTCCTCTTCATAGGAATATACCTCGACTGTATCCGAACCATCTCCTCTTTAAAAGGCAGCCCATTTTGTTCCATTACAGTTTTGCATGCCAATCTTCGATTCCAATTTACCCAGGCCAGTTCCGTCTCAACCCACAGAAACTGGCCCTCCTCCAATTAAGTATTTTTACTCCAGATGGCTCCTTGTTCTTTTCCATAGCTAATCTAAACCTTATACTATGATCACTGTTCCCTAAATGTTCCCCAACTGACACTTGCTCCACCTCATTCCCCACAACCAGATCCAGCAATGTCTTCTCCCTAATTCGGCAGAATCGTATTGATAGTATGCAGGTACAGCAAGTGATCAGTATCTTGGCCTTTATTGCAAAGGGGATGGAGTATAAAAGCCGGGAAGTCTTACTACAGCTATACATGGTATTAGTGAGACCACACCTGGAATACTGCGTGCAGTTTTGGTTTCCATATTTACAAAAAGATAAACTTGCTTTGAAGGCAGTTCAGAGAAGGTTCACTCGGTTAATTCCGGGGATGAGGGGGTTGACTTATGAGGAAAGGTTGAGTAGGTTGGGCCTCCACTCATTGGAATTCAGAAGAATGAGAGGTGATCTTATCGAGACGTATAAGATTATGAGGGGGCTTGACAAGGTGGATGCAGAGAGGATGTTTCCACTGATGGGGGAGACTAGAACTAGGGGGCATGATCTTAGAATAAGGGGCCGCCCATTTAGAACTGAGATGAGGAGAAATTTCCTCTCTGAGGGTTGTAAATCTGTGGAATTCGCTGCCTCAGAGAGCTGTGGAAACTGGGACATTAAATAAATTTAAGACAGAAATAGACGGTTTCTTAATCGATAAGGGGTTATGGGGAGCGGGCAGGGAAGTGGACCCGAGTCCATGATCAGATCAGCCATGATCTTATTGAATGGCAGAGCAGACTCGAGGGGCCGTATGGCCGACTCCTGCTCCTATTTCTTATGTTCTTATTAACACACTTCAGAAATTCTTCACCTCTCTGCCCTATACACTATTACTATCTCAGTCTATATTAGGATAATTGAAGTTTCCCATTATCACCACTCTATAGTTCTTGCACCCCTCTGTAATTTCCCTGCAAATTTGCTAGTCTATATTCTTCTCCCTCGTTGGCGGTCGGTAGAATATACCCAGTAGTGCAATGGCACCTCTGTTGTTTTTTTTAAAAACTCTAACCAAATAGATGCTGACATTGACCCGTCCAGGACATTCTATTTCTCCAACACTGTAATATTCTCCTTAATCAATACTGTCACCCCAACTGCTTTCTTTCCTGAACACCTTATATCCAGGAATATTTAATACCCAATCCTGCCCTTTTTTGGGCCAGGTCACTGTTGTCACAACATCATATTCCCATGTGAGCCTGCAGCTCACCAATGTTATTTACCACGCATTGTGCATTCACATTCATGCAGTGTAAATATACCTTAGATCTTGTATTCTCTCTTAGTCTGACCCTATCGAATACTGTATGATTTCTTACTCCAATGCGATCCGTCTCTACCAATGCTTTGCGCACACTGTTTCTCCTTTATAATGTTACACCCTGGTGCCCATCCGCCTGCAAAATTAATTTAAACCCTCCCTAACAGCACTAGCAACATATCATCCCCCCCCCCCCCCCCCCCCAAGAGGATATTGGTTTCATTGAGAAAATATTCCCATTTGCCTTTCTTAGATCCAAAGAATCCTCATTTAAAATATAATTAATCAGACGGTCCTGATGTCTACTATCTGCAAAGGGATTATAGACAGGCTAAGTGAGTGGGCAAAAAATTGGCAGTATGATGAGAGTATAATGTGGGAAAATGTGAGGTTATCCACTTGAGCAGAAATAATACACAAGCAAATTGTAATTTAAATGGAGAAAAATTGAAAAGTGCTGCAATACAGTCCTTGTGCATGAAACACAAAAAGCTAGTATGCAGGTACAGCAAGTGATCAGGAAGGCAAATTTG
The DNA here is from genome assembly GCF_044704955.1 of Pristiophorus japonicus. Lineage (NCBI taxonomy): Eukaryota > Metazoa > Chordata > Chondrichthyes > Pristiophoridae > Pristiophorus > Pristiophorus japonicus. Next base: position 5,451,743 of record NC_092008.1, read on the forward strand.
GAATGTTGGCCTTTATTGCAAGGGGGATGGAGCAGAAAAGTCCTGCTACAACTGTACATCATCATCATAGGCAGTCCCTCAAAATGAGGATGACTTGCTTCCACGCTAAAAAAGGATGAGTTCACAGGTGTTTCAATGAAGGACCTAATATTCCAGATCCCGAACTCATCCTGAAGGATGGAAGATGCCTGTGGGTGGATTTTTTTAACGCGGGGTGGCCGTTGCACACCAGCCACCACACGGGCTTGACAGAGCCAGGTCTTGGTCCAATGGCAAGGGTTATCCAAGACGACTGGAGACCTGCTCTGCTACACGTACCTAGTGCGCACACATATTGCAGTGTGGGCTGGCCCGTACAACTGCACAGGGTATTGGTGAGGCCACACCTGGAGTACTGTGTGCAGTTTTGGTCTCTGTATTTAAGGAAGGATATACTTGCATTGGAGGCAGTTCACAGAAGGTTCACTAGGTTGACTCCGGAGATGACGGTCTTGACTTATGAGGATAGGTTGAGCCTATACTCATTGGAGATCAGAAGAATGAGAGATGACCTTATTGAAACTTATAAGATAATGAGGGGACTCGACAAGATGGATGCAGGGAGGATATTTCCACTCGGGGGAAACTAAAACTCGGGGACATAGTTTTAAATGGGCGGCCCCTTATTCTGAGACTAAGACTAAGAGAGCTGTGGAGGCTGGGTCATTGAATATATTAAAGGCGAAGACAGACAGATTTTTGAACGATAAGGGAGTGAAGGGTTATTGGGAGCGGGCAGGGAAGTGGAGCTGAGTCCAGGATTAGATCGCCCATGATCTTATTGAATGGCGGAGCAGGATCGAGGGGCCGAATGTTATACTGCTATTGAATTCTCTCTGTATTGTAGTAATTTGTTTACTAAGCAGGGAAGTAAGATCTATTATAAAGTAGTGAGCACTGAAGTTTTAAATTGAGGTTGACCAGACAGCAATGCTCAGTTTCACCATGAAGTATTCACCCGCAAAATGAGAGAACACAACTCATTACATGCCATTGCATACTGCTCCCCAAGTGTGAGGGAACTGTAACCACTGTTAATGAGGCAAGGACATTAGCTAACCCTGCAAAAGGAAACCACCTAGGTAAACATCATCATTTTATTTGGGGATTGGGTAGAAAAAGGACACTTAGCTGATATTGAATGATACAGAATCAAAGACAGATTTATAATTAAAGGTTTCACTTGGATGTCTGGCACTTATATGTAAGAACAGAAAAACTATTGATAAAATAAGTAAGGGAGTTATAACATAGAAACATAGAAAATAGGTGCAGGAGTAGGCCATTCGGCCCTTCGAGCCTGCACCACCATTCAATATGATCATGGCTGATGATACACCTCAGTACCCCTTTCCTGCTTTCTCTCCATACCCCTTGATCCCTTTAGCCATAAGGGCCACATCTAACTCCCTTTTGAATATATCTAACGAATTGGCCTCAACAACTTTGTGGTAGAGAATTCCATAGGTTCACAATTCTCTGAGTGAAGAAGTTTCTCCTCATCTCAGTCCTAAGTGGCTTACCCCTTATCCTTATCCTTAGACCCCTGGTTCTGGACTTCAACATCGGAAACATTCTTCCTGCATCTAACCTGTCCAGTCCCATCATAATTTTATATGCTTCTATGAATTCCCCTCATCCTTTTAAATTCCAGTGAATACAAGCCGAGTCAATCCAGTCTTTCTTCATATGTCAGTCCTGCAATCCTGGGAATCAGTCTGGTGAACCTTTGCTGCACTCCCTCAACAGCAAGAATGTCCTCAGATTAGGAGACCAAATACTCAAGGTGTGGTCTCACCAAGGCCCTGTACAACTGCAGCAAGACCTCCCTGCTCCTATACTTCAATTCTCTTGCTATGAAGGCCAACATGCCATATGTTTTCTTTACTGCATGTTGGCCTTCATAACGATCTCATGAGCCCAATGGAAATTAAGCTTGTTCAGAAAGGACACCAGTTAACTTGCAGGAATGAATGAACAGACTTGGGCACTTTTCTCAAAAGAGAAGGCTGAGGGGTGACCAGATAGAGGTCTTCAAAATTATGAAGGGGTTTAATTGGGCGGATGTAGACAAGATGTTTCCACTTGTGCGGGAGACCAAAACTAGGGGCCCACAATATAAGACAGTCACGAATAAATCCAGTAGGGAATTCAGAAGAAACTTCTGTACCCAGATAATAGTGAGAATGCAGAACACACTACCACTGTGCTTGAGGCGAATAGCATAGATACATTTAAGGGGAAGCTAGATAAGTATATGAGCGAGAAAGGAATCGAAGGATTATGCTGAGAGGGTCCATGAGGTAGGATGGGAGGAGGCTCGTGTGGGCCAGTTAGGCCAAATGGCCTGTTTCTGTACATTAAATGTTGTTATTCTATACAGTTTATCAACTGAACCTATTGATACGGGGCAAATTCAATTAAATTCTCCCGCTATCAATTGTATTTTGACTTTTGCATTAAGCAGAAATGTGGAGATTTTCACCTAGTCGGACTGTCCTAAACTCTATTCCTGCTCCGTGTCTGTACCATTACGCTATCTCAGTCACACTCTCTGTCCAGTGCAGATTAAGAACATAAGAAATAGGAGCAGGAGTCGGCCATACGGCCCCTCGAGCCTGCCCCGCCATTCAATACAATCATGGCTGATCCGATCATGGACTCAGCTCCACTTCCCCGCCCGCTCCCCATAATCCCTTATTTAAGAAACTGTCTATTTCTGTCTTAAATTTATTCAATGTCCCGGCTTCCACAGCTCTGAGGTAGTGAATGCCACAGATTTACAAACCTCAGAAGAAATTTCTC